>NC_048895.1:114386754-114396754 GCF_011077185.1 Oxyura jamaicensis | reverse complement strand
TTCTGTTTTGGGATTCTTCTCTCAGATGGCAACTTGGCCTGTCAGTTTTGTGTCACTGCTTGTTTATGCCATAAATGTCATTTGGAATGACAACACTAGGAAAAGGTCAGGGCTATTACTGAACAAGCTTACCCCCTGGAGCCTAATACAGTCAAGACACTGTGATTCAACTACTGGGAGTGGCTGGAGAGATGGCAGCAGGGAGAAATATTTAGGTATTTTTCAGTGCTGGTCCATGGAAATCATACCTTAGGGCTTAAAAAGGGACAAAGCCAAGAGCAGCCTTGTGTGTTTGATTCAGGTAATGTATTCAGAAGAATTAACAGCAAGCTGCAGGATTTGAGGAAGCAAGCAGAGCTGTCTGTTTCTTTTTATTAGTGCATGGATGCTAAATACTGCTCAGAGAATGAAGTTTGATCAATAAATCATATCCTAGTTGTTGTTCTGCATCGGTTTCTTTGCCTGGACTGTTAGAAAAGGACCATGTGTTTGCCTTTTTTCTTTCCCCCCAGAGTAAAAATTCTTCATAAGTAGAAACATAAGGGAAAGAGGAAAGCAGCTCCAGCTAAGTAATATTTGCTGTCATCTGTGGTGTAGGTAAATAACCTTGCATGTAGGTGACTTCTGCTAAGGTAGCTAAGTAGAAAACATACAAGCAAACAAACAAATGAACAAACTGTAGCAATCACACCAGTTGATTAAGAGCCACCTAAGGTGCAGGAATAGACAGGGGAAGCAGTTTCTCTGTACACCTCTTCAAATCAAGAATGTCTGGCTGGCCTATGGCAAGGCCAGGTAAGAAGCAATATATTTGATACACCTTTGAGCAGATGAGATTTTTTTAATCTGTTGTTGTGAAAACCCTAGGATTTCCCTATTAGAGTCCATTTTACAGAATCCCTAAGAACATCATTAAGTCCAATGAAATTATGCACATATACGAGTTGAAGAACAAGCATATATACCATTCTTGTTTAAAGCTACAGGAAATCCTAATCAGTTTTCTCTTTAGGAATGATCCTTGGAAAATCCAGAGTAAATATGGAAATAAATTCATTGAATATTTGCTGAAAGTTGTCCCAAAGCACGTTTGATATTTTCTTTGAAGTAGTGAAGAGATAGAAACTAAAAAATAAACAAGAAAACAATCTTCTCATCAAGGCATGATGAAAATGTGAAGTTGTAAATACCTGACAAGTAATTTCTGGCTGTTTGGCCACTGGAATTCACTTTGCTCCAGATAGTAGAGGAAAATTATATATATATATATATATATATACACATACATACATATATATATAATTACATATATATATACATGTATATATATATATTTAAAAAAAAAAAAAGTAAATACAGGCTTATGAGCTCAAAAGCTTGTTTTTAAAAGTAATCTTTGGAACAGTTCAAAGATTATATCTTTCCCTTGAAACACTGATTAGTAGGAGAAGTTATATTTTATATAAAGGTATACTTTTGATGGCTAACAAAATCCAAGCGTACAAAAAAAAAAAAAAAAAAAAAAAAAAATTTTTTTATTTAAGACTGTCAGAATTTTTTGAAATCTGCTTCCTTCATTTTACTATTTTCTAGACAAGAAATAATCCCCCAGTATCTGACTTTAAATTAGGTTTTTATTCCTTTATCAGATCAAATCTTGATCTTGAAAAGATGCAAATTGTGCTATTGCAACTATAGTTGTATTTATTTATTTCATTTCTATTTTACAAGCACTTATCTAGCAATCTTGGCACTTAATGTTCCATGAAAACAGTGATAGAAATTCAGACTGATCCAGATCTACAAAACAAACTCCAAACGTACCATTAGCAATACCAGATCCATAAATACTGATAGTCTTGCAATATAATAAATGATAGGGGGGAGGGGGAAGAAGAAGAAGAAAAAAGTCCATGGGGGACTTTATAATAATTATTATATTTTATTCCATGGTGAAAAATGGAAACTTTGACAAGGGAGGTCTGATTGGTCCCATCTGTGGCACAAAATTCTCAGTTCATTTTGAATGGGACTTTCCATTTCCTCTCTCAGCAAGGAGTCCTTCTTTTTCAATAAAGACGTGCACATTCTTTAGGAGGGAGGGTCTTTTTGGACATTTATCTGCAACCATTCACCCAACTTTGATAACCCTGCAGTTTTTAATGAGAAAGAAATACCAAGTCACAGCTGGGGATTAAAGTCAGGCCTTGCAGCTAGCTTGCATGTGCTACACCAGCTTGGCTGAGAGGCATGCCATACAGTGCTCTCGCTGTACTTGAACCCCCTGGGTTTGTTCCCCAGCAGTCTGACTGGATTAAGAATGGAGTCAAATGCTGTTGTTGGTCTTATCAGAACAGATCTGAGTCCAAAAGGATGCAAACATAAGGAATCAGGATCACGTTATTTTCCCGAGGTACTCTTGTCATAAACAATTGCTACAACTGCATGAACATCAAGGGACTGTGCTATTACTGTGAGATATTCAGGTCCCCCCTTCAATTTGGGCTGCTTTGGGGAGCTGATGGTTGCCCAAACTCTTCAAATGCAAAGCCAGGGTGGATTTGTGCAGGGGAGGCAGAAGGGCTGAGAAACAACCATTTCCAGCATGAATCTTTGGTGAGCCACTGTAAGGAAGAATAGAAAGGAATTCTTTCACATTAAGAGCAAAAGCATCTGTCCCTCCAACGTGGCAAGACTCAGAATGGCAGCAAACGTGTCTGTTTTGATAAAAAGCTTGGAACAATAGTTACACTTTATTGCAGGAGGTGGGGGGCTGTGGGAAACAACAACTGAGCTGTCCCATCTTAGCCAGTATTGCAGGATTTAATACATTCACTGGCTTTCCCCTCCCTACTTGTGTGCCCATAATTTCCATCTCTATGAAGCCAAGCATCACTAACAAAGAAATTAATAGGGGTATATTTTGGAATGCTAAGTGATTAGTTTTGCATCCAGGCAAGCAGCTCTCCATTAGAGTAAATGGGAACTGGAAAAGTAGGACATTAGCCTAACATTGTAGGTATTGTCCTAAGGTTCTGGAGAGCTAATACTTTTACCAGAGGTTAGTACTCCAGTGATCTTGCAAAACAGAAATAGTAGGCAGAAAAGATGATATTTGGGCAGTTCACACAAACTTCCCAGTGATGTTCCTCAGTTTCTCCATCAAACCATATTCTGCATGCTATACTCCAGAATGTCTCCTACATTTCTTCAGGATATGCTTTTATCATTCTCTGCAGGCAGAAGCAACCTTTGAAACCAAGATTAGGGACAATTATCTATGCAGATTTAGGCATTACAATTGCTGTATGTAAACCATTGCCTTTCCTTCTCACAAAACTGCAGAGCAGAACAGTAAACTACCTTAGGTGTGGTGGTTGGCCTACAATAAACAAAGAAGACACTAGTCCCTGAAAACTAATATGGTATACAGGGGCTGCAGAGCAAGATGAATGAAAAGCCGTGTGGTTTGTGGAGTGTTCGAAAGGGTCTTTTTTGTTGTTGTTGTTTCAAAAGAAGTTTTTTTACCCCAGGCCAGAAGCCTTTGTGTCAGGGAGACTGTCTCATTTCTCTGCTCAAAGGCTGTCAGAGATGACTGAGATTTGAAAATGCTTTCTGATGTTGACGAGGTCAAGGGAGGCAGAGCTGCCTACCATCAGTAGCTGCGTCAGTGGTGGGTTTGGAGGACACGTGAGGGGGAGAACAGAAAAAAAAAAAAAAAAAAAAAAAAAAAAGTGAAATGATTATCTCTGGAGAACCAGATAAAATAAATAGTATAAAATAAAAAACAGGAGAAAGAAGAGGCACAGGTCAAACAGTCACACCAAAGTTTATGGCATTAGTATTCAGCTAGAATAAGGGAAAATATCTTGGATCCCAACTGGGGATGTTCTGAAGAAAGGGAAACTGACTGGAGGCAAAAGATATATTAATATTACTCCACTTAATCAATACATAAAATCCTCCAATGTGTTTTTTGTACAAGCCTGCTCTGCAAAGTTAACACCTGCAGTGTTTTCTGGTTTCATCTAATTGTGCTTGCAACAGTTTAGATCAGAGTTGCCCGAACCAGCCTGGAATTGAATGAGGCTTGTGGGAATGGGCAGATGAGTGCTCAAATATTGCACTCCTCTTGTCCAAAACAGATGAGTGGGCCAATGACACTGTCACCCTTAGAGGTGGACTCTCTTTGTCCCACCTTGCAATGAAGTAGCAGGGGTCTCCATGGTTCAACATAGACTTTTCTGGGCCATGACATTTAACTGGCAATTTCCAAAGTTCACAAGATAGCCTTGCATATGGGGTATAGTTCTCTATGGACCACGCTTCTGTGTGAAAGTCCACAGTTCGGTCTGATCTCAGATAACCTTGTACATCTTTACCTTAGACATATTCAGAGGAGAAAGCAATTCTACAAGGCGAATTCTCTAACCAGCTTTCATGTACTTGCACTGGCTTCCAGCATACCAGTGTATACTGGTGGCTGGTGTTATTAATGATATAAAAAAACATTAGGGTGCCACTAGTTATAATGGGATAATAAAGTGCTGATTTAACTAAAATCGCTCACTATCTGAAATCATAGATCAGCTTTGAAAGTGTTTAAGGGAAGTTTTCGGATGCTGTGGGCATCCAACTCCTGCTTCACAGTTGCATGTGGTTTGCTGAAAATCTCAACTCTGTGAACCGTTTATGACTGTCTGGTGCCACAAATTCCCTCTTGCTCCATGACAGCTCAGTTTGCTGCAGCACACAATGGACTACTGTAATTGAGGTTGTAGTGGAGACTGTAATGCTCTTCTGTGATGAGAATGCCACCCTAGAAAGCCGTATGCTTCAAAGGATGCTACAAGTCAGCAAAAGTCATGTTTTACAATCCCTTCCTTGTCAGATAACCCAATGATTCAGAAGCAGCCTGCATGTATGTGGTAGGTAAACATTCTGTCTTATATTTGGGAACAATAAGCATGAGTAAAGGCATGCAAAATGAGCCTATATGTACCTGCTAACACTGCCTAGTCAGCCTTAATTGAGCACTGAAGAGGAGAATGGGTCATCAAGAAACTACATACTGGTGCACCACATCCCTGTAGCCATGCGTGTCAGAAGAGAGGATTTAGAAGTTGCAGTGACTTGACCACACATGCCTGCACTGATAGCTCTACATTGTAAATCCTGCCTTGCCAGAGCCAGTTTAAGACATTTCCACTCCCAGATCCCATTGATAGAGCCTCATAGGTCTTCTTTCCCTAAAGATTAAAACCGTGTCTTAATATCTAACCCTGGATCTGTGAAATGAGTGGGTTTTAGATAATGTTTACCTTTAAAACTTTTTTTTATTATTATTATTATTTTTTTTTTTCCCTTTGTGTACTTGGTTTAAGTTGGCTGTTTCACAGTCCCAGTTTGATGGTGGGCCAAATAAAGTCCTAGACCAGTACAGATGACTGGGAGCCACTCTCCAGAGGCCATAAGAAGTGAAAGAATAGTTTTGCTTTAGGCAGGAAGGAGGATCCCTCTCAAACTCTGCCTATACAAGTGATGTGGAGCCACAATTAGTTTTGTATTAATAAATGTAGAGAACAAGTCTTATGTTAATTGGTTCAATAGCTTTAGTCCCATCTAGCCCCAGAGCAATGTAGTATAGGATGGTCAATGCCCATACTATTAAACTCTCTAAGCCTTTGAAACTGTGTGGCTGCATCCAAATTCCCTATTGGAAATAGTCTGTCTTGAGCCAAATCCCAGACTGTGTCAGGCTATTACTCAGGGAAGTGTTAACTGGACTTCACCAGAACAAATATAACATGATGTCTCTGTGTCTGTGGCCTGGAACTATTTAATTTGCCACTATAGTTATAGTCACCGATTTTATTTTATTTTTTTCAATTTTATCTCAAAGCCCATATTTATGGCTGGACTAAGGGTACAGCTTGGTTTACATTTTCTTGTACAGTTTCTTGCTTTCTACACCAAATGAGTCTGTGGTCCTGAACCTGTCTGCTTGTCTCCACCTTCCTCACATTGCCATCTACTCTCCTGCCTACCACTTCTGCTAGTTAAACTATTTGTAGTGTGATGTTGTAAACTGTAACAGTGAAATGACAGTAATGGTAATAAAGCCAGCAGGACACGGCATAAGTCATTTGCTTGCATGAATTTATTTATTTCAAAGCGAAGATATCATGCATGAAATCTCAAGGTGGCTTCCTGATCATTATTTTATCCTAACGGTAGGGAATGCTAAATAATGTAGTGTATCACCCAAACTGAGACAAATGGGGAAAGGGATATTGCATCTCCATTGTCACCAAGGAAACAACAAGAAATGACAGTTTTCACCAGCTGAGCACTCACCTCTATGCCTTTGGTTCACCTGAAGATAGCAACCTCGCACTTTCATTAGAGATGGGTAAAATAGAAGTTATAAAATAGCTGTAGAGCTAAAACTATTAAAAAGCAGGTAGAGGACATAAGAAATATTTTATTCTTTCCCATATAATGATATAGCTGCAATATGGTAGATCATTATAGAGTAATGATGATTGTGTCTTGCAAAACCAAAATTCATTAGTCCAGGAAACACAGATCCACACAGGCAGTTGGCTACTACTCAGTACTACCTGGGGATGATTTCTGGGAAAGAAGCTAAAAGCACGTTCAGAGATTTGGACTGTGCTATCTGCTGTGTAAGAAAAAGAAACAAAAAGAAATAACTATTAAAAGAGGCGACTAACATGAGGTTCCTAAATCTATAACCAGCTTCAAGGTGTAAATTCAAATAACACTCAGTTCACAGTCTCTTTTCTTTAATCAGACTTACAAATAAATAGAGATAAATAAGATTGTTTCTTAGCATGTAAAATTTCCATTTGTTTCAAACTCCTTTAATTGCTCCTTTAGTGGTTATGAGATAAAGATTTGCTTCTTACCTTAAAACCTCATTGAAATTAGCTGGAAACACAGCCCTCCTCCCTTCCTGGGAGGAAATTCTTTTTAGCTGTTTTCTGCATCTACAAGGTCTGGAACTTATCTGTGCTTATGAGGAAAGCAATATTCTCCTTCTAACAAGATTTTACTCTGGAGTAGAATATATTTTATTTGGGGTAGTTTTTGTTTATATAGCTACAATAAGCTTCAACTTAATTCTTTCATTTTATTTGTTAGTTTAGTTTTTTTGTTGTTGTTTGTTTTTATTAGTGGTGTTTTGTTGGTGTTTTTTTTTTTTGGTGATCTATCTAGAACTACTTACCCCAGTCATTTAAAAATCAAGCAAATAAACATATAAGCCCTTTTCACATAGCTTTCTATTTTTATTTAAAAAAAAAAAAAAAGCGACAGAGAAAGCGAATATCCAACAACAACAACTTGGAGTAGATTTACAGTTCTTCAGCCTTTGCTCTCGCCCTGGAGCCTGATGGGACGGTGGTGTCCTTGGAGGAATGGTAGAAGGAATTGCTAGGGGCCAATTGCTGATTTTATCATTCAAACACAAAATTTGTTACACCACTTTATCGGTCACAGGGAAAGCAATTATAGTGTGGTTCAATTTTCCACTCAATGGCTGTACTGGGGATCAAAGTCAGTTTTTATGATGGAGAAAAAATGTTTTGCTATTTTGTTTGTTATTTAAAAAATAATAATAATGAAAAGCTTGCACTTCTAGTACAGTACAGTGCTTGCTTGTGTGCTTTTTTCTTCCTTGAGATAGGTCTGATTATTTTATCTTCTCTCTTTTAAAATAATCAGAGTATCTCATTGTTGTTTCTTGTTGTTGTTTTGTTGTTGATGTTGTTGTTGTTTTTTTTTCATCCTTAATCATTTGACCAAAGTCATTGCAATGTAGAAATGAAATTGTCACACTTAAAAGCAGTACAGCATTAGAACTCTAATCGCAAACACTGGAGGCAAAATAATCTGTATGCCACATTTCTTAATATGATCTGTGATCTTTTGATGCTCTTTCAAACAAGAAATGTATTCAATCTGCACTTGTGTTTTAACACATCTTTAACCATCTAGAGTATAATTGTCATTGTGATGCAACAAAACATACTTTAATAAAATGTTAATACGACCTGTTTGTAGAAACAAGTATATTTTGGTGATCATTCAAAAAAAAAAAAAAAAAAAAAAAAAAAAAAAGTCCACCCCAAAAAGTCATCCTCAGATCTATCTTTTAACATAAAATAAATAGACAGATAGACAAGCACAGGTAATAATAATGATAATAATAAATAGGGAATTATGATAATATAAGGGGAGAAAAATAATAGAAGGAACAAGGATGGGAAACAACAGAGAAAGGAAAGCACAGTTTCTCAACTAGAAGTGTAATAATTGCACTTATACAGAGTTTTTCATCTGCAAAGCTCTTTACAAATATTATCTAATAAATCCTTTAGACTCTTCTGTGCTGGAAGAGTTTAAACAATAAGAGCAAAAAGTTGCCACATCAAAGAAAATCACATCAATTATTGACACATATTTTCATCAGAAAACAAGAGAATTTTCTACCTTCTGTGTAGGAATGAAGAAACAAATGAAGAATTTTTTTTTTTTTTTTTTTAACTGTTTTAACAGAATCTTGCTTCTGTGGATAGCTAAAAAAATAGTATCTGAGACCAGTGCATGGTTTCATGTTCTTCAGCTTACTTTTTCTTCTACTAGTACAAAATTACCTCTTTGAGATTTGTCTTTGCTAGAAGCAGTCTCATTTCAAAGGAAATCCGCAGGTGTTTTTCTATATAATGCTCAGTTTGTGTGACATACTGAAATCAGTGAAAGTTCATATATTATTAAAGTTAAGGATACACTTAAATAGCTTATTATACTAAACTGTAATACAGTGATCAATATTCAGAGAAAAAAAATTACTCATAAAAATGTTAAAAAACAATTTATTTTTTTGCTTGTTTCTTTTTTTGTTTGTTTGTTTGTTTGTTTGTTTGTTTTTCTCTCTTGTGTATCTGCATCAGTGCTGTGTTTCATGGATGTAGAGACATCTGCTGAATTCGCTCCAGGAACCACTGAGTACTACCTGCAAGATAACTCAGCCTACAACTTCTGCCCTCAAGATGTGGCCCATTCAGCAACAGAAGATGTATCTCAAAGTCACCCCCAAGGTTGCTCCTGACACATGTTGGATCCAGCAAGTATGTGTGCTGTTTTCCCTCAAGGGCAGTTTGATGGCTTATAAAGCCATTTATTTACACAAAATTCACCAAACTGGATTTTTCCATGAAGATGCTAGAAAAACTCCACAGTCAGGAATGCCAGGCTCTATCTGAGCTCCTGTATGGCTGCTGGATCTTCTGAGCAGTCAATAGCAGTTCAGACAAAAGGTGTTCCATAGAACTAGGGAAAATAGATAGATAGATAGATTAGATAGATAGATAGATAGATAGATAGATAGATAGATAGATTAAAGTGTTCTCCCATCCCCTAAATTGATGGAAATTGTTGAAAAATTTCACTTGCTTTTTGAAATGCTTTTTCAGATGTTTCATGAAACTATAATAGATTTTTTTTTTCAGTACATCCCTATGGTTTTAATCAACATTAATGACAAAGCAACAGACATTTTACGGAATTCTAAAGAAAAAAAAAAAAAAAAAAGTTAATTTTGAAAAAATATTGTTTGAAATATTTTGATTAGCTGTATCACTCAGATACTTTGGAGTGGATCCTCTTGATACATTCCCAATTTCCCCTGACACAGAAACAACGTGGAGCTTGTCTAGTAACAATTACTCACGAGGCTTGTGCATACACATACAAATGCACATGCATGTACACATGTACATATGCATGACCCACATGCTCTGCATTCCAGCTATTCCAGAAATGGAATTGCAGTAATATTATAAGAATATTTGAGAGAAATAAAAAGAAAAGGAAAAAGAAAGAAAAAATAAAAATAAAAAGAAAAAGAAAAAGAAAAAAAGAAACAGAAACAGAAACAGAAACAGAAAAAGGAAAAGAAAAAGAAAAAGAAAAA
>NC_048895.1:114352926-114386354 GCF_011077185.1 Oxyura jamaicensis | reverse complement strand
AAAGAAAGAAAGAAAGAAAGAAAGAAAGAAAGAAAGAAAGAAAGAAAGAAAAGAGGAGGAGAAAGAATGAGAGATCAGGCAAGAGAGAGAAAGAGAAAGAAAATCTGAGAAGTCTGACTGCAAGAAATATGTCTCAGTTTGACAAACCTCATGTTTCAAAATATTAGTTCTGAATTAATGCTGGACAATTCCAGCTACTGTAACAACAAAGAAAACCTCATTCCCAGATACTGTTTTAGGAATCTGTTTTTTGTTTGTTTGTTTGTTTTGCTTTGCTTTTTTTCTTGTTGTTGTTTAATATATTTCCGTGCTTACAATAAAATAAAAATAAAAATTCATTATTTTGTCCTCCCCAGCTATAAAAGCAAGCAGACAGCTCCGCTCCAACAAATTCAAATTAGCAGAAGGTTTCTCCCACTTGGGAGTCTGCAGCCCTGGCCTGTAGTCAGAGATAAATTTTTCAGTAAACCTGCACCTAGAGTGATTAAGGGAAGCCTTCAGATTTTACCCCGTCACAGCTGAGCTGATAACATAGCAGGCTTGCCTTTTTGTTGATGCCCAAAGGTGCATGAGCAATGGGATACAGGAGGAAAGGGAAGAGGTCAGAGAGGTGAGGAACTCTCCAGCTCAGGAGTGAAACCAGATTCATCCACCTGACTGAATGTTAAAGAGACTGATGCTGGCCTGATGAATGATACTGAGTATGTTTAGTCATTTCTCATAACTAACAACTTTGTAAGATTCTCAGTAAATACGATGAAATTAAATGTAATGCAACAGCCAGAAGCAAGGGGCAAAAACCTCAATCCAACAATAACTATAACACGTCAGGAACTCACAATACTCTTTTCAATACGTGGCCTCCCTCTTCCTGCTTCCTCAATTTTTCTGGCTAGCATTTCCCCACTCAAGATTTTGTTTTGAACAAAATGTTGATTTCACAAAGATTTTGGCTGTTTCAGGAATCTTTTTATTTTTTAAAAAATAATTAGTACAGAAACAACTTGCTATGGAACATGATGATGCAGGCCCGGGTTTCAAAAAAAAAGGTCAATCATGTCCAGATTAAAAGTGTTGGGGTAAAATAAATGTATATATTGATTTGTTAATTAAAGCAGAAGATCTGTTATGTAGGACATTGTTGAGAGGTGAGGTTTCATTGTCTGAAGGGTGAGGTTTCCTCAGAAATCTTCTTTAGGGATGCAAGTGATTTGTGGAGAGAGAAAATGCATCTAGCATTTCATTTCATGTGATGACATGAAGAGGAAAATGATCATAGAACAACTGCAGTTGATACGGAATCCTGGAAGAGATGTGGACGCAAGCCTTGTGGTTGGACACATGAGATTGCAGTCAAAGGTTAAATTCCTGCTCAATGAAGGAGAGCAGATGCCTTGCCCATTATTGTCATAGAGCCAGTTTGGATGACCATGACATTTTTTCCATAACAGTTTCCATAACAGTTTTTCCTTCCTTCTTTTATTTTCTGTTTGAGTTTGCCAGCCTCTGAGAATCAACTCAGTGAACTCCATGGATAAAAGCATTGTTCTTCAGAATGTGAACTAAAGAACCAGCTTTCTCAGCTAGCGTTGAATAATGAGCTCTCTGAAACATCACAGAAAGTGATCTCTTTGTGAGATGAGTATTTCTTCTCTCATTGTCATCTGGAGAAGTCAACTTGTAATGGTGATGTTTTAAAGTACCTAGATTGTGCACTGCAATAAGAAGAAGCTTGATTTTATAAAGTAGTTGCAGAGAGTAATTCAGAAAAACACTTCTCAACATCACAGCTGAGAGTGTTCACTTTAGGAAGTGAACAAGATTAACCAACATGGAATTCTTTATAAAAGTCACAAATGGAAAAGGACTACAACCTTTACACAAACAACGAGCATTGTCTTATGATGGGTGATTTTATGATCTTTCTATTAGACAATAATTTGGAAGGTCATGGCTTAAATATTTGTATCTGCAATCAGATAAATACCCTGTCAATTTCTTCATATGTTCTCAAGAATACAGTAAGAAAATAAAATCTTCATTCTTGTGCTTTATTGATAGTAAATCAGTCTTATTCTATATACTGTTAAGAACGCTTTTTCATCCTCTTTCCAACAAAGGTCCAAAGTAAAGTTTTTTGGGGGTTGTTTCCTTTTTTTATACAAGCCTTGCAAGAGAAATATACAATCTTTTATTTTAAAGAAAAGAAACACTAATGTTTGATGGCATTTCTTTGACAACTTGTCATGTCTCAATCTAAATTAAAACCACATCTGACACACCAAAAACCTCATCTTGATCTGTCTTGTTCAGATAGTGCCAGTCCATGATATGACCTGAAATCCATTCCTTGAGGTCATTCAGACAGACTCATTGAAGCAATATATAGTGGCTTTATATATTGGCTGCTGGTCAAGGAAAACACTGTCTAATGTGACACTGGAGACTCTATCTCTGCCTGAAAGTAGTAAATGGATTTGATTTGGGGAAGGGAGGGAAAGAAGCAGGAAGTCTCTCAAAGGGAGAGTTCAGTAATATGGCCCTACCTCACATGAATAGTCCCTGCGGATCACCTCCTCTTCTCACATGGATGAGCACACATAAGGATAGTTCGAAGTTAGCGAGCTCCTGACTTGGAAGAAATGAATCTGGCTTTTCTTTCCTGGGCTTGCTACTGTGTCACCTTGGGAAAAAGTCTTAAGAAAGTGTGCACTTTTTTTTTTTTTTTTTTTTTTTTTTTCCACATGGAAAATGTTGGAAACCCCTACATCAGTGGATGCTCTCCAACAGTTGCACATAAGATGATGAACCCTTGCAACACTGTTCACATGACTTTCAAATAGAAACTGCAGTATAGCACATATCTTCAGAGTTTTATGGAAAATATTAAGCAAGAGGAAATTTGCTTTATTTTCAAACCTCTATCTTTTCCTAAGAACAATGTGGTGTAGTATAAGTTAACTCAAACTGTTTTATATCTTCCAGGTAATTACCATGGCTTCAGGAAACAAGTGTGTCTATAATAGTAAATTAAACATGCCTAGACTAATTCTCTGGCACTGAGGTTAGCTGGCACAGAACGGCCCATGCCCATAGTCCTGAACTTCCTTAGATTTTCAAACAAGGAGGTTGCATCTGAAGTGCCTATTGGCATTGGTCCTTAATTTTCCTAATTTGCAAATGGTTTGGCTGAGGGCTAGCCACCCAGAACCAAACTCATTCTATTTGTAAAGTTTAATGGTATAGATTAACAAGTTTCAATGCTTGTGAATATTTCCTGGAGCTGTTTTGTTTACTAAGAGAGATGGCAAACATCCGCTCCTCCAAGTATTTTGCCATGGGAAAGAAAGGAAGACTGTGATCTTTCAGATAAAGCCAGCTCTGTTGTGATCCTAAATTTTCACTCTGTTCCTTTTCCCTGAATCTTTCCTGCCTTGGCTTTATCCTGTCTATCTCACCAAGGTTGTTGAGGGACCAATTTCATACTTTAGTCCACTGGAATAAGAGGGAAGTATTCAAAGATTCTCATGCAATGAAGATGTATTAGGTTGTCTAATCCACTCATTGTGTTAATATTCTCAGAGGGTATTAACATTTAATTTTGTTTTCATCAAGGTGTCTTGATGAAAATTTCTTCAGAAAATTATCTGCATCTGATCTGAAGACACTGAATATTGTAAACTCCATCCCTTGCCCTGGCAATCTATTCCATTTACACTTTGCCCACCCAGTTAAAAATGTATGCTAATTCTTCATTTGAATTTCTCTGCTTCCACCTTTCAGCCACTGGTTTTTGCTATGCCTGATTAAATAGCCTGTTAGTTCAGGGTACTTTCTCCTCGAAAATGTAGTGCTGCTATGTCTTCATTTTCTTTTTGATAAGTCTAGGCTCTTCAAGTCTCTGATGATAAAATATTTTCTTCCACTTATCTGAGAGTTCTTCTCCACTGTATTTTCCTGCTATTAAAGACAGTAGAACACCTATATCAGAGACTCTTTTTCTTCTTCCTCACTACTTCCGTAAGGTAGTAGGCAGTATCCAGTGAGCTAATACATATTAGCCTTTCCAGACCAGGAACTACATCAGAAATATCATAGATATGGTATTGCCACTCACATTGAGTTTCCTCTCCACTATAGTCTATACTGGTCAATTAAGGAGGGGCAGGGCTCCTGAATTCTACCACCCATGCTTGTGAATTGTTAAAAGGCTCCCTGCAATACTTTTGGCTTCCAGAACAACTCCTGAATGGGCTTTGAAATTTAGCACAGCCATGTACAGTGTTTTGATGCAACCAACTCACTTAGAAAACTCGGAGTTTAATAATATGGAGGTGGCCAGCTTGTGTCACATGACACAAGACATGTCATAGAATAGGACCTGGCAGGGTAATAATTGCAGATATAAGCTAAAAGCTCTGACTTCTTTTCAGAAATTAATTTGATAGCTATTCCAGGTAGAAGTGCAGCAGTAGTGTATATTGCAAGCAAAAAAATGTTTTTTATTTAAAACCAACCAAAACTAGTAGGAACACAGCACTCTGCCAATTTAGGAACTAAAAAATAGAGCTATTTATTAGCTGCTTTTCTTAACAGTGGATACCACAGATGAAAATCACTATCTTCAGAAGAATTATAAAAACTGAACCAAGTTGCACAGTACATGCTCTTTCTGTAGGACAGTCAGCCACCAGTTCTACCTGCATCCTATCACACCCCTGCCAGGAAATGTGTCAGAGTGGGTATTGCTGCAGTTAACTGCACCTTTTTTCACATGGAAGACAAGCTACTCTGGGGGGATTTGCACATGTGAGAGCCAAAGCAGGTTGGTGTGGGGGACAAGTAGAGAAGGGATTTCGGTTCTCACATTTCTACCCTCTATGCTGCTCTGCAGCACCTAATTTCATAACACTTTCAACGAGGATAATTCAGTAGGGTGAGTGTTCGCCTGGTTAAATCAAACCTTCTGGTATTATGTTTTTGCCAGAGATTATTTAAAGTGTTAATAAACTTCACTGTGAAGGAGTCCCCTAACTTCCTGCATTGCACTCCTTTTTTTTTCTGGCATGTATTTTCTGCAGGCACAGAAACTCTTGGCAGTGGTTTGTCGTGTTGAGTTCAATGTCTGAGCCTTTTCTCCCAGAAGCAATCCAGATTTCCATCTATGAATTGCTTCCATAAGGTCAGGACAAGTTATTTTACACAAAGTCTTTCCTGGAATCCCCTCTGGATTTCTGAACATTCAGCCTCCCTAAGCACCTCCTCTGGGGGTAGAGGAATCAGTTTGGAAAAATAAGAGAGGGCTGCTTGAAGTGTGTGACTTTTTCCAAAAGGTTAAGGCTTGATTTTCCAGGTGCAGTATCTCCTCTTCAGAACAAGGACAGGTTATTCAGTAGGATTCCAGAATGGGTCTTGGCTTCAGATTTAACGTCTTAGGGATCATTTAGAGAAAAGCCAGCTCCTTTCTCTTAGCTAGTCCTTGGCCTGCAGAATATCCCGAAATGCCAGCCACCTTCTTAATGCATGGAGTAAGGATGACAAACAGTATTTCACGTGCTGCTGTAGAGTGAATCCCATCTCATACATACAGTAGTCACTAAGTGATTATAGTTGTGCAAGCCTACTTGGTCTCTGGGAAACAGCAGTTTGTTTGAAAGGTTGTTAAGTGTCCTAAGAGAGTAGATTTAAACTTGTAAGAATTTTCATATTCAGTGATTCAATAAGACCATGTCTTCTGTTTGGCTAATCACTGTGCTATGTTAGCCTGAATTATACTATAATCTAGACTCAAAGTATTATAAATGTTATTACATCTATAAATCTTTGTAGCTAGAGGCATATTTAAATTGTCTACATAGCTATGAAGAAATGGTCAAGATTTTTGTTATTATTTGCATGAAAAAGGAAAGTTAAAAGATTCAAAACAATAGTACTAGTCTCAGCAAAAACAGATCCTACTATATATTCTTTGCTTTAGAAACAACTAACCATTTTTTATTATTTTATGTAGTCATTTGGAATGCAAACATATATCTGAAATACAATTGGAAAAATTGCTGCAACTTATATAATTATTTGAAGAAAGTTTACTGAATCTAACCACTTCATTATCGCCTTTACTTAGGCAGTCACAAACCTAGATTACTGTCCTGTGTGCGAAAGCAACAAGTTCTGTAAGCATTTCAACTGTAAACAGTACTAAATCTAAACATGGATGATTAGCTGCAGAGTGGCAAATTTAATTTTAGTAGTTTTGACAGGTTGTGTTGCTTGGGTTGAGCTTGAAATAACATATCAGTGGTTTTTGTGCTTTTCCAGGTTGAGTCATTCCTTAAGGTGTTGAGTCATATAACTTGATGATGGAGTGTCAAACAAAATGTGTTAAACCTGAAGAAAGAAAATAACAGATACCATAATGATCAGTGTGTGTTAAAATATGGTTTATTGTTTCTAATTAAAAACAGTAGATTTTCAGATACTTCATTTCATATACAACAACAGCTTTGAAATGTCCCCTCTGTGCAAAACAAAAGGTACGTACATACAGTTTTAAGTGCATGCAAAAAAAAAAAACAGATTAAGACATTTCCATTTAAATTAAACAATAGTTTCCGGTTCTAGGAAAAATATTCTGGTGTGTTTCTGTGAGGCTAAGGACACCCTTAAATGAACTTCAAGCCAAAACATCAACACCAAAGACATCTAGCAAAATAAGGTTAATAATAAGCATCCATTAGGAAGTATGTGAGGTGAAGTGGCTTAGTGGTATTTATATGCAAGGAGATGGCAGCCGTATAAGTGAAAGATAACAGAATAGTTGAGACAGAGAGTAGAATTTATCATAACATGTCTAGTGATGATTAAAAGCCTGTGCTTATTAGGTGCATAAAATGTATTACTAAATCATTTTTGGAACATATAATTTTCCAATTATTTATGCATCACAGTAATTAATGATAGGAGGGACAGAGTCAATGATTCACTGTGTAATACATATGGTAGTTACCTGAGGAGGAAAAAATTACAGTGCTACCAATTATTTGCTTTAATGTTTTTGTAATTATGCCCTACACCCAAGTTGAATATTTCTTTAATTCTTTTTTAAACCCTTCATTCCTAACAATGAAACTGCTTTCTTTTTAGCCCTTCAATTAAGTCTAATTTTTAAGCTGCCATCCAAGAAATATACAATTCCATAAATGCCTCGTTTGCTTTTATATTTTGCTGGCAACGGTCTGCAAGTATGAAATCTTGCCCTTCAAGCATCTTATTGATGAACTAATTTAGCCAGTCTGAAGGATGATCTTCAGTTTAATACACATGGCTGGGATTTGGGCAATCTCAGCTTCTTTTCTAGTTGGCATTCACTCCTCAACAGCGGGAAAATGAACCAGAGCCCTTGACCTGAGTGTCATCAGGCAGGTCTTTATTCCCATGGGTGGGAAGGGAGAAAGAATTGTGCTTTCAGCAGAGTCATTTTTGCACTGCACGTTCCTCATGTTCCCTCTTTTTAGGTGGAAGGATCTAGAAATGGCAAGAAGGAAGTCTCAAACAGAACAAGAAAGCCTGCAATGTAGGACCAACTGGGTTTATTTAATGGCACATGTATACAGAGTAGATATCTGTATGTAAGCTAGCCACACTGGGCTTCTGTCATAGACAGTGGGGAGAAATGAAAATCCCTGGACCAATTTATCTGATAAATTTTGTTTAAAATTCCATAAATTACATATTATAAATGTCTATTTTTCTTAGTCAACTACAAACAGCATCTTGAGTAAATAGCTTAGAGGAACTTTCTGGCTACTTGAAATCAGGTGAGTAAAATTCCTCCAACTATGTCTGCACTACCTTATAAAAATTCTAGTTCTTGTATGTCATCTTGTATACTTTCATTTACTTACTTATTTATTGGCATCGTATGTTTCTTTCCCATGCAACAGAAAATCTGTGAAACAATTCCCAGACTTGGCTCAGGAGATATCATGGACTAGAGAGCATTCCCAGTCAGTAGTCTCACTGGGACAAATATATATATATATATATATATATATATATTAAAAAAAAGGATAGGTGCAAACTCAAACTCAAATGTACCAGTTCATCCCAAGATCATGGTGGACACTTTGAATTTAACTATCACTAGACAATCACAAATTTGGGTAGAAAGAACACCAGTCATGCAACTTCACATACCTAATCCTGCTTTTACCATTCTTTGCCTCACAGCGTAGACACAGTGAAAGATCCCCCCACAAGGCTACATGCTGTTATAAATAGTGTATCAGCAGGGATGGTTCGTTTTAGTGTTCCCACTCCAAACAGACATCATAGCAATTCTTCAACTGGACCAAAAGATCAGGCTGTATTTCACATATGGCAGTCACCATTTGGGATTTTTAGTGTCATGGTTCCCGGGGACCGTGCTGAAATTTAGTGTCCTAATACAAACCTTTACCTTCTAAAAACCTTGTCAAGCAACCTCTATATTGCTGTTAGCTAGGACAGACAAAAGTCATGTCTTCTCTGTGGGCTAGGCATGGTGTTTCCATGCAATTCACCCTCCTGCAGGATAAGAGAATTAAATTATTTTCAGCCACAGCCAAAAGCTTGCTCCAGAGCAGACTTCGTAGTGTTCAAAAGATTTATTTAATTCTTTTCCCTCAAATAAATGAGCTTGGAGGGTTAGATATCTCTGTGAAGAAGACTGTGAAGAAATAAAAATTGTACTGCATTTTGGTAGATTATGTGGGTGGTGTATGAATCAATAAAGCTTCCAGCTATACAAAGCCTTTGGGTGCATTGAGATGTTTGTTTTTTTATTTATTCCAAACAGAGCTAAATCTGATTTTATTTTTTTTTAATTTCTTATTTCTGCCAAGAAATTAGGACATAACCCTTCCCCCACCCCTCCCTGTTCCCTCCTGTGTTACAAGTTTACCCTTATCAAGCATTTATTTATTACAAATATTCATAAGGAAAAAAAAATGTTGATGTTAATGATGGAAAAAAATTCTTGAGATCTTTTCCTCTGTGTTTGTTTAGGTATATGTGTATATGGTATGTACCAGAGATTAGATATCTATGCATTTAGCTGAGCCTGCTGTCAGGTTACACACACAGAGGCAGTGAGAAAGTTGGTAGAGACTTTAACTGGTCCATAGGTCATTGGAGACTTCTGGGTTGCTGGTGTAATTACACTTACGTGTACTTTGACCTGGTCTGTGCTTTAAGTTGCCTGTGACAGGGGAAAAAAAAAAAAAAAAAAAAAAAAAAAAAAAAAAAGTTTTTCTCTTTTCTCCATTGTTGCCTACACTTTTTGCTGTGGCCAGAGCTGACTGCTTGCTCTAGTTTGAAAGATACTGGAAAGTGCTTCTGTTGGACAAAATCTATCACAGGGGAAACAGCTGACATACAAATTCTTACAATTTTCCCCAGTTCAACTAAAGTCCATATGTGAAAACAAGAGCTCTAAATTTTAGTTCTGAGAATTTAGGTCCCATCTAAAGCCTACCTTTCGTAAGAAATTCTCAGAATAGAGAAGACAGAAAAGCCATTGTTTTGCAAGACCTTTGCAAGGGCCATTTCACTCTACAAAATCACATCCATGGGAAGGAAAGCAGATCGTACCTATGCAGTAGAACAAAATGGTGAATTTCACATCTAGAAATGAGTTCAAGGCTCACAGCCATTTCAATTATGAGCATTTGCATCAAAACAGCCTCCTATAAAAACCTGAAAATATAATTAAAGCAACACAAAGATAAGCATTTACTTCCTGGAACGCAGGAAGTTCCACACAAACATACATAAGAACTTCTTTACAGTGAGGGTCACGGAGCACTGAAACAGGCTGCCCAGAAAGGTCATGGATTCTCTGGGCACTTTCCTGCTCAACCTACTTACTGTAGGGAACCTGCTTTTAGCAGGAGGGTTGGACTCGATGATCTCCTGAAAGTTCTGAAAGTACTTAACGGTCAGGCTAATTTGAACAGACCTAGACACAGATAGAACACAAACAAAGGAGAAAGAAAGGTAAAAATATTTTATTTTCAAAGAAAATTTTGGGGTAAAATGTGCCCTTTATTCAGAAATATGTCTGAATACGTTTCAGAATCAAATGACATTTTACAAGAAAGTGGGTTTATATGGTTAGAGTCTCACATTTCTTCTTCCTTGAGAACAGACCTGTAACTTCAAGTGAATGTGATATATTTCTTTGTCCTTCACTTCAGTGAAAGGGACAGAGAACAGAACAGAACAGAACAGAACAAAGCAGAACAAAGCAGAACAGAGCAAAACAGAGCAGAGCAGAGCAGAGCAGAACAGAACCGAACCGAACCTAACCGAACCGAACCGAACCGAATAGAATTAGAATAGAATAGAATAGAATAGAATAGAATAGAATAGAATAGAATAGAATAGAATAGAATAGAATAGAATAGAATAGAATAGAATAGAATAGAATAGAGTAGCTCAATTGGAAGGGGCCTACAAAGATTATCTAGTCCATCTGCCTGGCTAACCAAAAGGATATTATTGAGGGTATTGTCAAAAAGGTAGGAATATGTATATCCTCCCTTTATATAATATCATCATCTGTACTCTGCACACCCTCCTAATGCTAGAATATTTGCAGATAGGACAATAAAGAATAAAAACAAAAACAAAGTCTACAACTTATACAGATGTTTAAGAACTGGGTTACATTTTTACTAACTTCAGCAGTTCCAGGACAAACTTCTAAAGTGTTAGCGTGGTCCGTGGCACAGTTTTGGCAGAGGCCAACTACCACTCTCTTGGTTTCTGCTCATAACCCAGAAGTTAGCTCAGGCTGAAGTTCATTCCTAATGGGTAGTTTGGACACAGTTAACCTGTTTCAGAAGCTAAGAGGGTTTATGAAGTTGGATGCAGCGATGCTGTGTCAGCTGACATTGAGGCCAAGGAATGGTAGCAGCATTCAATGTGCCAGTAAAGACATAGTATTTGTGCCTTTCTGTGGTATTTTTGGTTCCTCTTAAAAATTGGACATGCTCCTAGCTTTATCATGAACTTCTTTATATTCAGCTTCCCTGCCTTTGAGACACATG
Source organism: Oxyura jamaicensis (assembly GCF_011077185.1). NCBI lineage: Eukaryota > Metazoa > Chordata > Aves > Anseriformes > Anatidae > Oxyura > Oxyura jamaicensis. Next base: position 114,375,264 of record NC_048895.1, on the reverse strand, counting down.
GATGGATATTCATTACAAATTTGGCCCTAAAAGATTTGAGAAAGGTTTAAAAAAATGGCAGGGAACAGAACATGTAATTATACTTTCTATTTAACTGCTATTCCTTTCTAACCAAGGTAATTGCAAAGCCAGTCCTATCTTGCATTAGTGTTTTAATTATTTTGTTCTAATTATTTTTTGTTCTTTGTCCCTGTCCCTCCTTCCACCCTTGCTTTAGCAGCCCTCTCACTACCCTCTCCTGCTTGTGTCAGCACAGAGCAATATACAGTTATTAATGTCTCCTCTTATTCCCAGTCCTTTCTGCATCTCTTTCCTGTTGTTGCCTCCAGTGACATGCAGTGATGATAATGGGATGCAGTGCCACTGGCATGTTACCCCAAAGCCCTGCAAGGACTAGTTCAGAGGTACAAAATTGCTTAAAAAGCCAGGAGCTTCTCTACCCAAGGGGAGGAAAAAGCGATTGCTTGCTGCGTTAGGATCTGAATGCTCCTTGCCACTTCCTAGCAGAGTAGTTTAGAATCAAGCTCCACTGGATGATAATTGTTTTAACTACCATTGTGGTTCTCTCTTTTATCCAGAGGCATGTCTGTGGAGGATGGGTGAAGCTGGACAACTGATGTCTGCCTAATTCACAGGGTATTCCTAATTGGGTGGGATAGATCACCCTGTGCTCCCTTGTCTCCCTTCCCCCAACTGAGCTGCACTTTGATCCTTTACTTTACAGCTTTTCCAAAGAAGTTTATGCTTTCTTTCCATATCTGCATACAAATAAAGGGCACCACCGTGAGCATCTTCTGAATACAGCCAAGATTAGAAACTCCATCATTTTGTTACCAGAAAGGATGCTAAAAAATCAATATACAATAATGGCATACAGTTTTTGTAATACAGAACATCTGAAATAAATACAGCTTAGCTGGCAAAGTCTTTACAAGGGAAAGGCTAGTGATAGACATGTCATGCCAGCTTCATAAAGAAGAAATGCTGTTTTGCAGCCAGACTTCCTACTTTAGATATTTACACATACAGTTCACACAGCCTACAAGTTTGTACTCAGAGGAAGGGTATGCTATCTCTGAAGAACAATGTAGAGCCCCTAAATGAGATGTACTTATTTTATGTATTGACTGCACTGGGATGGTACTCCCACTGGCTGAGATCATAGCCACCTAAACCTAGTTGGTAGGCTGCATCAGGGGATACAGCTTGTCTAAATGGGAGTCTGGCTTGCTGATGAACTGGGACCAACAGCCACAACTAATGGAGAAGATGTTCTAGTAAGGCACCACATCACCTTTGATCTCTTTGTATGCTCCCCTGTGCAGCCCTGCTCTTTATGCACCTGTGGGAGATGCTTTTTCTTCTAGAAGAGCAAACAAAAGCCAAATTGGAAACACTAGAGCATCTCAAACAGTACAAATATCCAGTGTGAAGAAGTGAATCATGCCTCAGATGTTCATCTACTCCAGTATCCTGTCTCTGGCAGTCCGGTGTTATCCCAGTTGCAGATGCAGAGTAACTTGGACACTGCAGGTACTAAACATCTGTGGTCAGTTTTGCACAGCTGTGTATATAAAGAAAGATTGTCTGAGTTCTCTGCTGATGGCTGCCCAGGTCTATCAGTTTGGCAATGTAATAGGTGAAAAATGAGGCAGGGCATGCTCAATCCTCTTGTTCAAGGTGAGTCACTATGCAGAACACTGAAAGATTTACAAGAGGGTGAATATGTCCTGACCTACCAAAAAAAGGACTACTCTAGTTTAATGACACTTGATTCTTGTTCCAGTAAAGGCTTGTTTGGTTTCCATTCAGAATTATGTGAAGAAGAAATTAAGGAGTTGAAACCAAGTAACAGCTTTCTCCACTTCCAAGGAAATTTCTTTCCTGGCACGCTACAATCAGCTGCCTTTCTTTTAACTCTTTCTCCTGGACCATTGTATTCCTGTTTCTTTAATAGTCCACCTTCAGAAGAGGTGAACAACAAGACTGCATATCCTGCTGGCTAAAGCAGTATCTGGAAATTGAATCTGTGGATTCAAATCCAAGTTAACCCATGATTCAGATTGCCTTCTTCCTTGGCAAGAGCTCCAACACAAGTGTGCTTAATACTGAAAATATTTTTCAGATGTTCCTATATGCATGACTTGGATGCAAAAGACTAGAAGTATTGTAAGACTGAAACTCAGTTCTGAAAGATGGCCTAACTGCATCGTTGAGTTCAGAGAAATAGTCAAGTAGAGATCAAAAGGAACTTGAGAATCTGAAGCCCAGATTATCATATTTTAAAGGGCACGATTCCTTGGCTATGTCCACCATAGGAAAATACTTTTTATTATTAATTTGACTTGTAAGAGTAGTGGGAAAAGACTCCTTTTCCTTTTTTCTTTTTCTTTTTTTTTTTTTTTCTTCCTTCAGATCTATATGCTACTTTTGTACACTTACATCTTATATTTCTGTAATGATACAAATACCTCTGTGTGATTCCCAAACACATGCATCTATACCATTCTCCTTTTACACTCTGTTTTAGGGTGAAATCATCTTTCCGTAGCACATGGAATGGAAAGGTTGCTCTTCTTTGTCATTCTGTTTACAATATTATTTGCCTTTGGAACTGCCAATAAACTGTTTCAACTGAGCTACTGGACATTACTGAGTATAAGTTTCTACACACTAAAATTAACAGTTGTAACAATGAGTGTAGTCTACTGATGATACCAATTTTGACCCCTTAATCAATTTTACTTTGCAATTTGTTTAATATTATGGAGAATTCATACTTTTTCAATGACATATACTCAGACGTAAGCTCTGAGTTTTACCTTCTTGAAAAACCATAAAAGCATTTTGAAAGAGTAGTGTTTCCACTATCGCTTTGGCTCTGTACCAGTTTTGTTCCAGTGAGAAGTTCTTTTGGACTTGTAATCTATTCATCATGTCCTGAAGCATTATTCCCTCCTTCTCTGAAGAGCTTATCTGATCTAGTGGTGGTGTTGTCAAATAATTATTTTGAATATTGTCTGACGATGCTTACAGATTCATTCAGATGATGGAATTCATTAGATTTCTTCTATATTTTAACACAAGTAAGTAATTGTCTGGAGTTGTTTTCACTGAAAATATGTACAATTCCTTTTATTTTATTTTATTATTTTTTTCATTCAGAATTGTGACTTATATCTGAAACACGATAGGCAACACAATTCAGTTTTCCTGTAGACTGCAGATTTTCTATCTGTAGACTATGGATTTTCCATCCATACAAAAAGAAAGATCAAGAGAGGAAATTAAGAGTTACCTCATTAAATCACTGTGTATAGACACATTTTATTTTGTCAGAATTAATTTTGGCAGGTAATGTATGCACCTGTTCATACAGGAGCAGCAGTAGTGATTTCTTGCATCAGGAGAAGAATTGCTGATCAACTATTTTGAAAGATCTTTTGGCTTGGTGCTTGGGGCATTCATCTGTGATGTGAAAAAGTTCAGTAAAAATCCCTAGTCTGCATGAAAGAGAGCACTAACTTGACTCTTAATCTCTTCCACCACAGATACTCAGGACTGACACTGTTCATAAACTTTATTAGTTAGCAAATACTGATTTTTTATTTTTTTTTTATTTTTTACTAAAAGGCTAATGCTAACTATTCCAGTAGCTCAAGGGATTTTATTTATATTCTTCTCCTATCACAGTCTGATTTCTTTTTCAGTTTTTGGCAGGTAAGCAGCCAGACAGAATTATTGTGATTGATTCAGGTGAAAAAATAAATACATCCTCTTTTAGACTTTAAGGTTTTATACTACTTTTTGCCTTCTGATTCTAAAAGTTATTTTTTATCTCTGGTTTTCAGTGGAGTTTAGTAATCACACTACAGGTTCTCAAACTGGAGTCTGCTTCTGAAAGCTGGGCTAGTTGAGTGAGTTACTGGTCAGCAATGGAGGCTGGATATTTGAGAGAGCTTTGTGCAATCCATGGGTCCTGTGCTATTATTTAAGGCCCCTCAGCCCTTTTTGAACATTACTGAGCTTATCTTGCTTGGGAAGTCATGCTTCACTTAATACATAGAATGATTTAAGGACATCACATTCTGCACCAAACAAAGAAGATCCCCTTACAACTAAAATTTAATAATGATTTTTTTTTTTTTTTTAATAATAAATTTACTTGAATGTAAAACCTAAAGGTTTTGAATGTAAAACCATGAATGTAAAACCATGAATACTGGGTCAAAAAAATGTGACCATGAGGTCTGTGTGATCTGAGGCTCCCAAAGCAAATGTCATTACAGAAGCAGAGGAGCAATTCTTCAAAAGTAAGATCTAATGCGGCTTAGTGTGAGTACCTCATCCATCTGGATACTTTTTATGACCCATAAGAAAGAAAGAAAAAAGAAGAAGAAAAAAAAAAGAACGAATGCATTTGGAGAAGAGTGGGGAGTTGTGAGGGATCAGTTTAAAAGGAGGGATTAAAAGCACTGAATTCAGCCCTGAGGGGAAGCAACAGTCTACAAACATTGGAAGATTGCAGGCATTACAGACTGAAAATAAACGTGAGGTACTAGGAGACAGTTTAGTTAGATCCCCTTTTCCCATGTGAAATTGTGGGTGAATTTCCAGATAAACTTGTTTAGAGAGATATCTATTCGCTTATAATAATATTGTGAACAACAGTGGGTCAGAAGTTTAAAAATGGTGCCTAGGTAAATGGTGCCTAGGAAAATAAGTGTGAATTGACTGTAGGAAGTAACTCTATATAGGCTTGGAGATAGTTCAGCATAATCAGCTTTTTCCATCCATAACTCTGAGGATATTGTGCATTATTAAAAGCAGATACTTCTGGCCACTTGGCTATTAGTCTCTTATAGCTATAATATGAATGGTAGGTGTTAAAATCAGCCACAGGAGGGCTCTTGCATTATTTCCCTGCAAGCCTTTAAACATATTGAGGATAATAAAGGAAGAAACCTATTCAAGCAAGCATAGACAGAGGCTAAAAAGATCAAGTCAATCTGTGCGCTAGTTTCTGTCAGTATGTACAGAAAAGGCATCATGAATAGTTCACTGCATATTTTTTTTTTTTCATCTGCTTGTAGAAGCAAGAGTGATTTCCCTTCTGTGATTTTAGCTAGATGCCATGTTTCTCCAGTAATTGTGCACAACTGTTAGAGATCTGGATATGAGGACTGAGATAAAGACAGTTTCCTGCATGGTGCTAAGTTTCTACTCCAGAATTCCTCACTAGATTTGGTGCTGTTCTAGTCATTACTAAAGCACTTTTTCTCATTTTTCCCTTTGACAATCTTCACGGTGACTTAAGGCCCATCATTCAGACAGTGTCAAAGAAATTTAACTGAACTCCCAAAGCAGCATGCTAAATTCCTACAGAAACACATCAGTGCACATGATTTGGGACACTTTGGATATTCATGTAGGTGTCTGATCAGACACGGTCACAAAAAAATAAGAAGTCCCTTGTGGGGACTCAATGAGAGCTCAGTATTTTTAAACCAGCTATGAAACAGAGAAGACTCCAAAGCAAAAAGCATTAATGTTGGAGCTGACTCAGTCCATAACTTGCTTTATTCTTTCCCCTAGGAAAATAAATTCTTCCCCTACACTAGATATACAGGCAACAAACAAGGACCTTCCCACCAGCCAGTTGATCTGCAGGCTTACTTTTTCATCTCAGAGATGCCCAGACAATCTTTCCACTTACCAAGTGTACAAACAGTATGCAACTTTATCTTCTTCACCTTAGGACATTCATGTTGCTCTTCCAGAAATAATCTAATCCTTGTAGATCCCTGAAAATTATTCCTATCTGGGTAAAAGGATCAAGGATCTTCTGTGTTACTCAAGAACAGTCCTCTGAAACTTGTTTATTGCTCTCCAGTTTGATTATGGTTTCAGACAAAGCATATGGGGATAGAGGGGATATGGAGATAATTAGCTTCTTCTTGTCCTGATACAGTGGCAAGATTTGACACCCCTTCTTTTTTTATATATACCAGAAGTGGACCCAAGATAAGTTTTTGTTTGTTTGTTTGTTTGTTGGTTTGTTTTCAAAAAATGATTTTTTCTACCTTGTAGTTTTACAAAATCAAAAAAGTAAAAACAACAAGAACAGTCTGTTGTCCAAGGCCTTCACACTAGTGTTAGGAAAAGAGCTTCAAAACACAACTGTGATGCAACAGAATGGAGATTTTGCCTCTGATATATTCTTCCTTGACTGAAGCACTGTTTCTTCTGCTCAGTGGAAAGAAGCACCTCATTTCACCTGAGTGTTGGAAGTGACTCTGGTAGTGACTATCTAGCAGCACTTGTGAAACGTCTTTTCTCTACTGATGCATAATGAAATTCAAATGACTAAATTCATAAATGAACACATCAATTAAATACTTAAAATTAGATTGATAAATCAATATCATTGGCTTGGGTCCCCCAGTATCCCATGAGTCATCAGGCCACCAAGTTCCTGTCTATTGAAATGGTTTGAGTCATGTAAACATTTGCTTCTTTTTGTCAGAAATCCTATCCTTGTCTAAGTTGGCAAATATCCTCTTTCACAAAGCTTACTTACTAACAAAAAGGAAAAAGAATTTCATTTTTTTTTAGTGTACAAACAGTTTATGTCACCCTACTCAATCCTTTCTGAACCACTAAATGCCATGCTTTTCTGGAGGGCCCGTATTTTTAGAAGCATTCACCCCCTGTGGGAGTTAAGCTTCAAAAGTACATCCACCCGCAGGTGCCAATGTGAGGGATGTGAACAGTGTGAAATGCTGCAATGTCTGTATATCTGCACCTGGCTTGTTTAGAAAACCCATTCCCACCACTGCTGCCTCTGGCACTTGTCCCCTTCCCTGGCCCACGATGTTTTTGTGCAAGCCCCGAGGCCCACCATATCTGGCGATCAAGACAGCAAGTCAACAAGCAGCAATGAACAGTAACCACGTGCAGAGAATTCCTTCAGAGTCCCCCCAATTTCTCCCTATCCTCCCCTCCTGCGTGTTTTCTCTTTCATACTTCATTGGAGAATTGTGTTATCTCCACAAGATGTGACTGGGCTTAGCACAGGAATGTCTGTGGCGGCATGTGGAGACACTGGCATGGGACAAGCATCCTAATTGGTAGGAATGGGGGCTCTTCTTGACTGCAAGAAAAATAAAAAGTAAATTAATAAATAAAGGAGACATGAGGAAAGGAGAGTAAGGGGAGAGGAAAAAAAAAAAAAAAAAAAAAAAGAGAGAGCACAACTTTTTTCCCCCCTTCTTCTCCTCTGAAGGAAGCAGCAGTGTCTCCTTGCAGAACGACAACCCTCAGGATACAGCAGTTGTCTTCAAATCTGTGACCATAAAAAATCATTATCTCTGTGAAATACAGCAATTTGGGAGATAATCAAACAGTGACCAGGGGGCAGAGCTGCCAATCTGAAGGATTATGCTCTGTGCACGCTTGATTCTGTCTGACCTTCCTCCGAGCCAGCTGTCAGCTTGGCGAAAACGCACACGGATCGACTCAGGGCACATTCATTAGACTGTCTTCGGTGAAGAAGTCATTTGCATAAAACCCCAGCTTTCTTAATTAGTACTTCATTTTTCCCTTGACTTATTTTGTGGCTAAGTTCACTCGCCTCTTTTTTTTTTTTTTTTTTTTTTTTTTTAACTTGCCGAAAAATAAAATGGGGGAGGATAATTTTTTATATATATTTTTTTTTTTTTTAATGTGGGGGAAGGAGGGAATATGACTTGCAAATTAACTCAGTGATAATTAGCCTATTAACATTTTCAGAGATGTAGGAGGTTTCCAAATGTTAAAAAAAAATCAGAAGCGGGGGGGAAAAGTGTGAAGGGAAATACTGTAGTTGAAATCTGTATCTCAGCTTGTGGACTGAGAATACTGAAATGTTGGGAAAGATACATGGTTCAGGACATGTTGAAAAGTCTCTTGTTTTATGAGCATAAATATTTTTCACTCGTTCCCAAAGACTACATAGGAAAATGTTTATCATTCTTGTGGACAAGTAACGGAATTAGGAATTTTTTATTTATTGAAAAATAAATATATACTTTTCTTCTACTGCAGATAATATTGAGTGATTTGTTTGGATTAGGAAGAATTTAACCACATGTTGCAGTTTTACCTGGACTTTTCTTGTATATACCAACAAGGATTTTGACTTCACTTAAAAACTTCAAAATCATAGTTGCATCAAAATAAGCTGTAAGTTGTGTGGGTATAAAGGAGCCCTTAATATGCACTATATGAATTTAAATTTCTTACGTGATTGCTAGGAACAAACAAGCCACAGGAATGATTGCCTTGTGTTAAAAAGAGTGTTCAGAGTAAAGAGAGATGCCAAATTAGCGTAGACATTATCAAATTTGTTCTTCAGTTCAAAGTGGATGTTAATGATGCTTTTTCCTCATTTGATATTCTGCTCTTGCTTGATGTCAGAAGGTATTTGAGAGTGCTCCTAAGCTGAATCACAAACTAGTCCAAGTTACCTCTCAGTGCCACTATCAGAGCATAATTACAGTGCAAGAGGAGGGAAATCCTGAAGTATAAGCAACATCTTCGTCACGGATGAATCAAAACCTAACAGAAAGAAAAGTAATGCACATCTTGGAAGGTTACTTTTATGGCAGGATTCTGTTTAAAAATAGTACAAAAAGGAGGAAAACTTGCTGCTGTGATTTTTAAATTCTTTAGCATTGTGCAAGAGAGCAAAAATGTATCTTGGGATATCCCTATTCTTAGATAAATATTACATCTCTTCCTCTAGTTTTACAGTTCTCCTCCAGTATGGGACTGAAATGGAGGTTCAAAACAGTAAAGATGGCTACAGTCAAGGTTTTGAACATCTTTTAAATTGAAGAGTTATGACCAATTTTTTGAAGACCAGATATTTCAGGTGACCAGTTATTAGTGGGACGAATACTGCCAGGACCTGTTTTCTGGTCCTGAGGGCAGTGGGTTGGTTGTGTGCATACTACTTAACTGCCTCAGCCTCCAAAATTGTGTGAATGCATCCAAACTGCCTGAAAGGAATTGTCCTTGGCCCATACTAGGATGCCAGATATGCTATGAAAAATGTTTGGGACAACACTAGTTGGTCTGGATCAAAACCAAGCCGAAGGTTGCTCTAGATATACATCAATATGAACAGCCACATTTCCACCAGTGTTTCATTTACTCACACAGATGTACCCTCAGCTTTCTACTCAAGAATTAAAACTAGCTTTAACGTCTGTTTCAATTTTATACATATATATATATCATTTTTTTATTATTATTTTTTTTGCTAGGGCATTGCAAGAAATGTACTTGAGAAGTTGCCATAAAAATTCCAATATTGTGTTATAATGAATCAATTTCTCTCTCACAAAATATCTATACTCCTTCATATACAAACAGTATCAATACTACTACTAAAAAGGCAAATTAATGAAATATTCATAAGACTATGCATGCAGACTTTTAATAGAATGAACAAAACAGTGCGTCACGCTCTTGCTTTTGTCAGTTATACATAGGTATGGGTTAATTAACAGCAGTGGACTGTTTCGGAATTCAAGCTGCTGTGGCTCTGCTCCAAAGGCCTTCCACATTTCTGAACACAATTTTTTCCTCTTGTGATATATCATAACAGTATTTCAAATGTGCCAAGAGCACTAGTAGTTATGGAAGACTAATGCAAACAGCACAGAAGTCAATAGAAAGATTCTGTTACATTTAATTGAGCCATTTTAACACTATGTTTCTTCCAATGAAATTTAGAAGTTTATGGGGACCTGTCAGAAAATGTCTAATCTTCAAAGATTTTTGTAATTTATTTCTAGAATAACAAGATCTAACTAACTATGAGGAACTGTTCAATAAAGCTGGATTGAAATAGGGAAAAAATATATTTAAAAAGTCTACATTGCTTCATTTTAACAGAAAAAAAAAAAAAAAAAAAATCTCCTAGGGAAGAGATGGATTTTGGAGCTGACTAAGATGTAGCCCCTGTGTGAATTATGCTACGTTTATTCCCAATAGGTTTTGTTATATCCAACATACTCTCATACCCAACATTTAAAATGTACTGGCTGTATCCTTTGATGATTTCCTGTACCATTCTTTTACTCTTGGACAGTTTACAGGATTGCAAAAAAAAATGAAGTTGATTTCATTATTAGAAACCAAAATTCAGCAGTAATTCTCGATTTAGTTATTAGGAGAATTCTAAAGTCTAATTATAACCTTTTCACACTACTTTTATGCCCTTTTGCTGTCAACACATTAAGCAGACGTTCTTTCAACTTTCATACCATGATTTCCAGACTCCTGACACAGGTCTATAGGTGCTTCACTCATGTTATTCAGAGTTTTCTCCTTATTCCATTTCCCTCTGAATTATAGTTGCAATTCAGAAAGGTCACGTTCTCAGATGTAAATAAAACATTGTTCCTGTGACACATTCATATAAGTCCAAGAGCAGTCATCAATCACTGCTAGTTGATTCAATACAGTAACAGCTACTTTAGATCCTTATCAAAATTCATTTTGAATTTTTACTCTGGGTGAAGGTCATTTTACCTAACTTTTCCAATCCCAAAACTAGGCATTTAGTTTAAGCTCGTTTTCTATGTTCCTGCTATGCTCTTGGAAGGAGATGGGCATTCCAGGACAGAAGTGTATTTCAACTGAAAAGAAAAAAAAAAAAAAAAAAAAAAAAATTATGATGGAACAAGCTGTCCACCTAGGATCTAGTTTCTCTTGGCTGACCACTGGGGTACGTCTTGACAGCTAACTTAGTCAAAGCACATCACTTTTAGAAAACTACAGTTCAATAAGATGGGTCAGGGGATTAATTGCTTGATTACATGGTGCAGATAACAGCCTTGAGAGCATTCTTGTCATTGCAGCAATTTCAATTTATTATAATAATTTTACAAGTATAACATCATGGGCAGATTTCCAAACTAATTTTCTATCTTCCTTGTTTTGTTTGAGAGTGTTGGGAATCTCAGAAAGTAAGTTCTGATTTAATAATATTTTCTGTAGGCACTCATCCATTTTACTCATTTTGACTCAGACCTTAACTAGTAAGTTGTGTTGTCTGAGCTGATGGTGTAGGCTCCTTCATTAGGGAATGAGGAGAAACATGATTCCCTGGAGAATGATTAAATCTACCTCTAAGTGGTGATTAAGACATTGAAGATGAAATGCTTTTCCAAATGTCCCTGTCTGATTGCAAGAAGCTAGATGTCTAACTAAGGCTAAGTTACTAATTTTTAGTGGCTAAACTGAAATAGAGTCTGTTGATTATTCCTATGTATCATGTACAGTGCTACTGAATATATTAGGGTTGCAGCAAAATAAATCAGTGTTACAGCATCCAGTGATGTTATGAGTGTTGCTAGTTGGTGGTTTCTTAAAGCTATGTGTGCTAGATGCTCAAAATATACTGAATATTTTCCAATGTTTCTGAGCACTACTGCTTCTTTGTACAACACTGACTTATTTCTCTTGCATTATCCTCAGATTTTAAGGTCTTTAGGGCAAAAGGCACCTGAATTCTGGGTGAAGACTTAATGGATTACTGTTCAGAAGGACCAATGGCTTATTCTAGAAGAGAATGTACATTACTGGAGGGCAGTATAACTGCATCAGAATGGTACTATTCCAGCTAGCAAACAGTGTGTCCAATTATAAAATGTTACTGGTCAGTTCTAGCATTGCTTCTCTTGAAATCAAAATAATAATAATTATAATAATATTGCAAAGTCCAAAGCAAAATCCATAAAAATCCGTAAGGCTAGATAATAAACCCTGGTACAATAAAGATATGCCTAGAACTCCTGGGAAAGAAGTTGACACACTACTTGCATTGTGAAGAGAATAAAAGAAGAGGAAAGAACAAAGAGAGAAGAGAAAATAAAGGGGAGGGGAGGGAAAACTGAACAACCCACGTGTCCTCAGACTCTTCTCATTAGACACACCTTACAACCCCTTTACCAGCTTTGTCACACTCCTCTGGATGCTTTTAAATACCTTAACATCCTTTTATAAGTTCCAGCCCAGAACTGCACACATTATTCAAGGTGAGGCCACACACAAGCTAAATACAGCAGGAGAATCACCTCTTTTGACTCACTGGCTCTTCTGTGTTCAATGCATCTAAAACTGTGGTTTGCCTTCTTGGCTGCCAGGGCACACTGCTGGCTCATGTTGAGCCTGCTGCCAAACAGCACCCCAGATGATTCAGTCTAACTCTACAAGGCCTCTCGTCCTTCCAGGGACTCAACTGCACCTCCCAGTTTAGTGTCATTGGTAAACTTGCTGAGGATGTGCTCCAGTCCTGCATCCAGATCACTGATAAAAATGTTGGACAGGACTGGCCCTAGAATTGAGCCCTTCAGAACACTGCTAGTGGTGGGCCACCAGCCAGATGTAGCTCCATTTGCTACAACCCTTTGAATAATTGTCTTTCAATATAGCTGTTGAATAATTGTTTCCCTTCAAAACTTCTCTTTGTCTCCTTTTAGATTTGTGGATGTACCCTGATAACAGTTGTGTATGGAAATAACAACTAAATATCAAAGACCCTCTTGAGCAAAAAAAACTTGGTAGAAATAATAATAAAGAAATGTAAATAAATGAAGGACGTATGTCCCTGTTTCCTCACTGGACTTAAGGAGTGCTTTACAAAATGAAGATTTCTCTTTGTTGTCGTTTAACATGGCCGGCAGCTAAACACCACACAGCTGTTCTCTCACCCTCTCCCCTCCCTCTCTGGGATCGGGGAGAGAAATGGGAAAGTGAAGCCTGTGGGTTGAGATAAAGACAGTTTATTAAAACAGGAAATAATAATAATAGTAATAATAATAATAGTGTGTACAGAACAAGTGATGCACAATGCAATTGCTCACCACCTGCTGACCGATACCCAGCCCAACCCCGAGCAGCCAGCCCCCGCCCCGGCTAGCCACCCCTATATATTGTTCAGCATGACATCAGACGGTATGGAATACCCCTTTGGCCAGTTTGGGTCAGCTGTCCTGGGTCTGTCCCCTCCCAGCTCTTGCTGCACCCCCAGCCTGCCCGCTGGCAGGACAGAGCGAGAATCTGAAAAGTCCTTGGCTTAGTGTAAGCATTGCTCTGCAGCAATTAAAACATCAGCATGTTATCAGCACTCTTCTCATCGTAATCCAGAACGTAGCACCCTACCAGCTACTAGGAGGAAAAATAACTCTGTCCTAACTGAAACCAGGACAGTAAGATTCATCTTTTCTCAGCCTTCATCATTTCACATCACATCTCAATGCTACTTATTTTGTTCCCTGAATCGTTGCAGTTTTTTAATTTGTTTACCATCACTTCCTCTCTCTCTTTTTATCTGCTAAAATTTAACCTAAATTTCCCTACATCAGTTTAAATCCATTACATCTTGCTCTGTCCTAGTTGATTAATGAGAACAATTATTGAACTAGTTTTCAATGTGAATTATCTACTCAGGCTAAAATAAAAGCACCAATCTCATTTTCAGTGGAAATCCTGAGTCTGGCCAACAATCGTGATCCCTGAAGTAAAATAACAGGGTTTTATTTACTAAGGTCTTCAGTCTATTCATCGTTTTTTATTGGCATTGAAATAACATTTGGGCAGGATTATATTGCTGCCTTTTTTTTTTTTTTTTTTTTTTTTTTTTTTTTAATATGGCTGTTTAAAAGCTCACAATTAAAAAGCCTCTGTTAATACTCTGATATTGCCATCAGGATCGAAAAGAGATTATTGCCAGTGTTCTTTCTGGGCTAGTAAAGCATGCACATACAACTGAACACACGCTGGAATGCTTAATTCCAGAAAATAAAAATAATCAAAAAAATAAAAAACGGGATATGGAAATAGGATTCTTTCCAAGATGCTCAGAGCACCAGCCAAAGGACCAGATCTCTCCTTGGCAGAGAGAATCTCTCAGCTGGTGTAAAACCAGTGTACCTGGCTCTTATGTCAGCTTTTCCCTTAGAATAGCTTAAAATCAGCTACACTAATGCTCATATGGGGCTTGATTTTTGGAACTATCTCTAAAATTACAGGACTTTCTACACTGCTCTGAGTTACTCTTTGCAAGGGCCAATAAAGATTTCAGTTGATGGTTGCAGAGATATACATTATTAGGATAACATTTAACTGTGATGGAGAATAAACATGTACAATAAAAAAATATAATGCACAATAAAAAATAATAATAATAAAGTATTTCCAGATTATCATGAATATCCTTAATAATGGATAAAATTTTCCTGGAGAAGAGATAGAAATTGGTCCAAAAATCATGGAGGATGAAAAAAAAAAAAAAAAAATGCAAGGAAACAGATGTAGTGTGCAAACTTCTAAATTCCCTCAGAGTAAGGGAATTGTTTCTGTCAACACAGAAATCTTTTAAGAGTGCTTGCAGTACAAGGGAGTAACAGGGAGAGAACCCAGTTGTGTCAAATTTGTCATCCAGCATGAGGGAGGAAACATGTTTGTAGTGAAGGTGTGGAGGGCTTAGGAGTTTAGGTGGCAGTTCTTGCTGTTGTTACAGGAGTCCTATGACATTTTAATGTTACTAAAGCTTCAACATCAGCTCTAGAGAACACAGTTCTTTGTTCTGATAGCTCCTAAGCTTTCCAAGGACTGTGGCTTATCATCGCGGTCCTGAATGGTTCCTGTGCTCACCTGTAGCCTTGTGTTTCTTCTTGAAAATGAAAATGATAATTCCTGAAATGAAAATGATAGCAAATGTATGGACCTTCCTTACTTACATTTACATACCCATTGCTTATCACTGAATTGTAGTGGTAATGCAAGATAATAAAAGTGTGAGTTGACGTCCCTCCAGCATGGTCTTGGATCTAATCCATGTAGGAGGATGTAAGAGGTCTTGTACTGATGCTTGCTAAGGGGATTACCCAATATGCATAAGCAGAACCATTTAGTTTCCTAAATATAGGTGTCATTTGAACAAGCAAGGGTATCTAAAATATCCACAGAAGATCTATGAGAAATTTCATTTCTCTGGAGTAGCAACAAGAGGCCAAGCAGGATATCCCATGGTATTAAAATGGCACTAGATGCCTCCATTAAGGTGGCAGAATGGCACTCACATTTTCAACTCAAGAAATTTCATCCTTTCCTTTGCCTAGTAGTATTTCTTGGTCCAATGCAGAAAAAGAAAAGCAGGTTTAGCAGCATGACTGTTTTTCTCCTACATCCTTATTTTACCTATTGCTGAGGTCTTTTTAGCAAAATATTCTGAGTAATTTAAAGCTTATAATTTGACTGATCTCTATTGTAAAATGTCTTGTTTAGGTTCTTTTTTTTTGGGGGGGGGCGGGAGTGCTAAAATCATAGACTTTAGCATTATCAAAATAAATTATATATATATATACATTCTAACCATTTATATTTTATTTATTTATTTATTTATTTAGAACATTACTTTATTGTGTGGAATAAACCATTATTTTCACCATTCTGGGATTTTTAAAATTGTATAATGAAAAGAGAGCTAAAATACATATTGATCTTTCTCCAGTTACATTGCTAGTCCAGCTGTTACATTT
The DNA here is from genome assembly GCF_011077185.1 of Oxyura jamaicensis. Taxonomy (NCBI): domain Eukaryota; kingdom Metazoa; phylum Chordata; class Aves; order Anseriformes; family Anatidae; genus Oxyura; species Oxyura jamaicensis. The sequence goes on along the minus strand of NC_048895.1, from coordinate 114,359,668 downwards.
AGAGAAGTCATTATTAGAGAGAGAGAAAAGATTTGAGTATAGTAGGTGACTTCATAGAGATTTCTCAGTGATCAGATTTCTTAGCGATCAAATCCTACTGAGCAGATGAGGAGACACCATTTTTTAAAAAATGGCTAATATCAGACCAAAGTTTTCATTTATACAGTAACTCTGAAGTCACTGGATTGCTTGACAGAGAATGGCAGCCTCTGTGGTAATGCTTAAACAGTTTTTCTGTGGATTAAAAAGACACCAAATATATAATTATAGCAACAGGCATGCTCTAATTTCACTTCCATTAAAAATCAAAAAAACAATTACTATGTTGTTTTGTTTCCTCACTGTAAATGAGAATTCCAGAGAGTTCAAGAGAATTTTTGCAAATTTTACCAGTGTAGATCAAAGCATGACTACAGTCATTCATCTTGAATAAAATTAAAATGCAACTTGAAATTACTTCCATTGCCTAAACATGTTTTCAATACTGTTTCATCTAATCAACAGGACTTAGTATCTTAAGGTTATTGTCAAGTTCAGAACCTCACTATACTAAGTGAGGTTCTTACCATAAAAAGGGCCAAATCCTGCCCTATTTGCAGTATGAATAAATGAGGCAGAAAAAAATCAGAACTAAGGAAATGATATTGTCCTTTTTATAAAGACCATAGAATGTGGCACATGGCAATTAAGCACTACAGCCAAGGTCACATTGTGATCTGCAGTCCATATCTAGGCTTTGAACCCATTCTTCAAATTTCACAAGTAAAGCATATATATATATATTTGTTAATTCAAAAAGCAAAGCTTTTTTTTTTTAAAAAAAAAATTTGCATAAGTCATGGTAAATGCAATTTTAAAAATCATATGGCTTACTTATTCTCTGTTTACTGAATTTATCTCCTTTTCTTTCATTTATTGTGATCAGGCCTATCTGACTGTTTGTTTCTTTTTGTTGTCAATGTTTTTTGCTAAAGTATCAAACTGCAATTTTACATAAGTACAAATAAAATAAAATAAAATAAAATTGCTACCTAAGTGCCATTACCTGAAATTTTGAAACATTAAGACTTCAAAAGGGTTAATTAATTACATTAGCTGTGTCATTATCCTGGCAACATTCTGCCGCAGGGTGTATAGATCTGTTCAGCTGCTGAGTTTGAAAGAGCTGTGTCCTTCTCTCAAAGAAGAAAATTCATCAGACATTAAAAACATAGTCATTAAGAGAACATATTGTTTTCTCTCTACCAGATTGGAGAACATCAGATGGAATAATCAAAACAAATATTAAATAAATAGTTCTTTATATATATATATATATATATATATATTTTAATATGGAACCCAGAATTTATCCATCAGAATAGATTTTTTTTTCCATGATAAATTAAAACTGCTTAATATTTATTGAATGTGCAGAACCAAACTCTCCACAGACTCTCACTTTTGTAGTCCAAACTGGGCATAAAGTTCTTCTGTATTAGAATGAAAAAAATATGTTTAATTATGATATGAATTACAGTATAAGATACACAGTATAAATACAGAAAAAAATGGTAAAATAAAGAAAAAAAACAGCAAAAGTGCTTAAAGGTATGAAATAAGTTCTATGTTAAGGGAGATAAAATAAAATAAGACTCTTCAGCAAGGAAAGTAATCTTTTCAGGATATGACAAATCTCTATGAAATCATGACAACCTGGAGGAGGTGAAGAAAGCCAATTATTTGTTGTTTCTTATAATACAAAATCTTAGAGTTATCAAATACAGTTGTCTAAAGGTGGTTTCAAAATGATTAAAAGAAAGTACTTTTCATGCAGCACATAATTAAGCTGTGAAACTCACTACCACAAGATGTTGTTCAAAAACATTTGTTCAAAAAAAAATTAGATAAAAACATGGAAGAAAAACCCACCAAAAAGTGTGATAGACAAAGAAATTTCCCAGGTCAGGAAACTGCGTATCCCTAGATTGTAGGAAGCTGGAAAGCTAAAATATGAAATTATTGTGTGTTTTTCTTTTTACACTTTTTCAACAGCCAGATGTAACTGTCCATTTCTGGAGACCAAAAACTGTCTAGATAGTCTGTGGTCTTACTGAATACATCTTTTTTTTTACAAACTAGTTGAGTATTAACCAATATGCATTATTCCCCAAAATTAGCCCATTAAAGGAAATATATTTATATATTTAAAATAGTAAACATCCTACATTTTCACAAGTTCATCTTTTCTGTAATAGTCTAGGTGATGCTAATCTGGGGCACGTGATGAGGAATATGTCAGAAGCCTGTGATCAGCTGGGAAGATCTTTCCTGCCAGAAGAACTTGGAACTGAAATAAAAGAAGTGGTCTTGTTGGAAACTCTTTCAGCTCCATCATCTAGAAAAAAAAAAAAAAAAAAAAAAAAAAGAGGCTTACTTATCCATTGCATTCTGATATATTAATTGTGTTATGCATCCATTACTGCACTGCTTCTAAAACAAAACAAAGCAAAACAAAACAACAAGATTTTTTTATTTGTGCTATATCAGGGACCTAGAAGAAATTCTTGATTTAAAGTAAAATTAAATTAAATTATCCCCACAAATTATGCCTGTTTTGATCTGAGGTCTACAAAAGGTATGAACAGTTATAAGCAGTTATATCCTGATGTTGTTGCTGGTTAGTAATGGGTTTACATAGAGAAACATTCATAGGTCATGAGTACTTCTGATCTCACAATCTGATTTAATTTTTTTTCCCCTAGTCATGCACAGGTGCCCAGCATGATATAATCTCAATAGTTTAATACATTTTCCAACTAGATAGGTACAAAGATAAAGAATGAATTTTCAGGAACATCTTACTTTCTGGCATAGAGGTAGAAACACAAGCCAGAGTGGGCAAATAAAAATTTTCAAAAGTATATAAATCAATCAAAACTAAGTGACATCTATAAAATCACAAAAAGGCACTGTCTTGAAACCTGGGCCGTTCCCTGAAAAAGTTCACAGCCTTGGAAATCAACTCAAGAAAACAAAAGTGCCTCAAAAAGTGATCACTTTATTTTATTTTTTTTTATTTTTCTTTTTTTTTTTTTTTTTAAATCTAAAATAGAAATAAACCAGACATATTATTCCCAAATATTATGCACAGATTTAACTTTAAATGTGAGAATGGTTCCCTTGCTATTGGCAGAAATTATACCATAAAATCTGAAGACATGCACAGGGTTTTGTGACTTTTTTTCATTATTATTTAGAGATTTTAATGATATTCCCTGACAATTTTCTGACAGAAATATGCCAGTGATGTAATTGTGTGAGTAAAGCAAGAAAGCTTTACTCACACAATTAATAAGAGAATTGTAGGAAGAAAAGATTGAGGATTAAAAAAAAAAAAAAAAGAAAGAAAGAAAAAAGAAACAACAGTCCAAAATTCCAAATAGCCTTCCAAAGATATTTTTAAAAGGAAAATCAATAAATGGCCTCATAAGCAGTTAAATGGTAGGTGCTAAAAATGAGTTTGTAAGGATCCCATCACCAGCAACCATAGGAACCAGCATACAGCAAATAAGAAAAAAAAAAAAAAAAAAAAAAAAAAGAATTTTGAAGTAGACCTGTACACATGCAGTAATAAATACACATAAGAATATATATTTTTTGTATATATTTTATATACAGGCAATCTTCACATCCCGGGAACAAGCTTTGAAATATCTGTTTACATACGGATCTCAGGGATAGATGGGAATCCTGGCAATGGGCTCAGACCTATGATAAAAAAAAACACAGATATTACATCTATACATACTCCGTGGACAGAGTGCCCAGGTTTCATAATGTCTGTGTTAGCTCTGTGCAATGCCTACACCACCCAGGAGATCTCAATGAGCAACCCTCATTGCCATGAGGCTTTAGTAAGAGGCCATGTTTTTTCCCCTATACTTTTTATTCAATTAAAAAAAAAAAAAATCTACTGGTTTATTTTTAGAAAATGGGATAGTTTATAATGTTTCAAAAAGCCATAGGTATACTTCTATTTTTATTGTCTTTTCACTCATTCTAAATGTATATATATATTTTCCTGTTGGAATGTTTTGTTTTGATTTGTTTTTAATTTACCATTGAATATCAAAGTCATGACATGAACTGAAATCTGAAACCACCTTAAAATGTTAGGGAGGGAATTCTCTAGCTCAGCCCATCACTTTTTACTTGAATTATGCAGCCTGGGTTGATTTATTAAGGTCTTTTGGTCACCAACAAACACTCCAGACTGTGTTCAGGTGCCTCATGGAGACACCAACTGCAATTTGAGATGCTAAAAGTATCCCAAACATCTGCAGGGGGCAACTACATCTAACTCAGGACTTTTGGGAGACCTTAGCACCTCTGGTGCAGCAGTTTGAAGTTAGTGCATATCAAATGGCGTTGTAAACTGAACTGAGTATTTTGAGAGATTTACAGACAGATGCCTAATTCTCCTTGATAGTCGGGAAGGCATCAGGAGTCCAGCTGGCCTGATTTATTTATTTATTATTCCTTTTATTTATTTATTATTCCTTTTGTGTGTTTAATACCATTGCCTACATAAAAGTAGGTGTTTGATGTGTTTCAGTCACCCAAGAATACATGGTTTCTGTTGTCACAGAATCTGATTGCATATATCATCATGTTTCATATGTCATATCTGTCAGCCCCATGAAGTTGTCTTTGTTTCCAAAGCTTTAGATACTTATATTAAGGCAACTGAGCTGATCCCTACACCAGTCTGCCTGTTTAAGTACATTTCAGCTGCTGCAAATCCAACCTATTTGATCTACCAATATTTAAGACTAGGTGCAATGTTAGTACAACTGGCATATGCTTTATTAGACTCTATCACTTAGAGAAGGAAGTTATCATCAATGCATTCCATAAACCTCCAGGAATGCCTATACCATGCTGTGCTGTCCCTCCAACAAATATCGGGGTGGTTGAAATCCCCCATGGACACCAGGCCTTGTGAACATGAGGCTGCTTGTAATTGTCTATAGAGAGCTTCAACTTCTTGGTTTTCTTGATCTGGTGTCCTGTCGCAGAACCCCACGGTCCCTGTCCTCCTGTCCCTGTCCCCTGTCCCTGCCCTCCTTTTAATCCTGAACCATCAGCTCTCTGTCAGAGCTTCTCTGAAGCCTTTACAACATTCTCCAAAACACCTCAGCATAGTGCTTGGAAAGTAATTGTTCCTCTGATTGCCTATTGAAATACTCAGTCCAGGAGGCATGCTGTGAAAAAAAAATCAAGTAACCAGTACAAGGCTATTGGGCTGAGCACCACATTTGGTGCAGTGGCTTCCAGTTTCTTTAAAAAGTGTTAAGAAGAAAATTGATCCCTTCTCATCTTAAGCATCAGCTAAGTAGTCAAGTTGCTTGCCCAAGATGTGAGAGATTGGGCTTATTTCCATTGCCAGAGGTGATTCAGACTCATATTGTAACCCACTGAAGGGTTTTCTGGCCTGTCATTGCATACCAAATGCATACAGAAAAACACACTACAAGCCTCCTTTTGAATTCATTTCATCGAGAGGAAAGGGGAAATAAGTGCAACAGGTGAAATAATTAAGTCCTTGGAACAAGGTCTGGAGCTCAATTTAGTGTTTCTACCCTATTATATTACAGCATACTTTAAGCTTATGCTCATTTGTTGTCCCCTTTTTGGTTTACTGCAGGTGGATTTATTTTCTATATGAAAATAAGCTACAAAACATAGATACTATCTTTACCTCTCCTCCTCAGAAGTACTTGCAGACTGATACTTAAGGCAGACTCCTGAAAGAAGGGGGGGTTGAGCATGCATGTCTCTGACGAAGGAAGAAAACAGTATTTTTCAAAGCCTCAGTGAGTGTTTTAGCCACTAAGGTATAAGATGTGAAAAACTATATCCACTTTTTTTTAAGTTTCTAGGTGGTTATTCTCAACATTGCCTACCAAACTTCTAACTTCTCAAAATAAAAATTCAGTATGTCCTATCCCACAGAAGGGACCAATCTGTCCAGTTACTATTATGGATATCATTATAGGTGCATTCAGTTATGTCTCCTATTTGAAAGCTACTACCAGAGTTTTCTACCAAAGTCCAAAGGGCAGGATTAGTTTCAGATTGCAAAACACCTCTGTGCAAAAAGCTAACACATAACATTATAGAAGTGAATATTTTCATTCTCATATCTTTGAGGATATTTGACTAATTTTATAGGTTTTATACCAGCTCTCCATAAAGGATGAAATGTATTTATGTTTTGTGGGGTTGATGGCTAAAAGTTATGACTACAGAAATTTGTAAATGATTTTCTACAGCAAAAAATGTGGGAACTTAGTCTCTACATGTAGAAAATAGTTAACTTGCTCTATGAATGTTCATAGTACACTGAACAGAGCAGAGAGATTCTCTTGACTGTGGATCTCTCTTTTTTTTTTTTTTTTTTTCCCTCTCCTTGATTTTCTACAGATAATATATGGGGAAAAAATGAAATATTAAGTAGAAATATTATAGAACGGCTTTCTGTTTCACCAGGGGATGACAGATGAAGTGAAGCAGATACCTGTTGAGCTTATAGAGCTGATTCATCAGCCTCCTGTATGACCCACAGCTGTCATCTTTCTACATATTAATGTTTACCACTTTTAAATGCCTTCATCTTAGGAAAGAACAGAGGAAAGAGGCAGCAAGACAGGAAAAAAAAAAAAAAAAAAAAAAAAAAAAAAAAAAAAAAAAAAAAAAA
>NC_048895.1:114329195-114352916 GCF_011077185.1 Oxyura jamaicensis | reverse complement strand
AAAAAAAAAAAAAAAAAAAAAAAAAAAAAAAAAAAAAAAAAAAAAAAGAGGCCATTGCTTTGTGAAGAATTGCAGGGAACATACTACATCATAAGCTAATTATAGCTCAGGCCTGTCCGAATGTCACTCTGCAATGGTGAATTATAGGAGTGAGGCTGCAGCACTTCACTTTCTTACTCATAACTAAATCAGAATCCTTTTAAGTTTTAATTAATCTGCTTAGCTTTAGTTGTGAGGGAGTTGGGGAGTGGGTAAGAAAGGCGGATTAACCCTTAAATTAACAAGTGCTTTCACAGTGTCTCCTCTTGGGCTATTTTTTTCTTAAACACCTGAGGGAGACAGCATTATCAGTCTGATGTGGAGGCCTATTAGGCAGTGATATATATATATATTAATTTGCTAGTGTCTGACTAGTCCTCTCTATTTCATTATCAAAAACCAATTAATTTTCTGTAAAAGCACCAAATTAATTACAAAATAATATGGAAATATAAAGAATGGAGGAATTTCCCTCTTCTCTCCTCCTACCCTTGCCTCATTATGGGAAACATGTTGGGCCCCTTGGCAGCAAAGCCCTATTAAAGAACTGTCTAGCTCCTCATTTAAAATTCTGTTGGTGGTGTCAGGAGGCCTATGTGATGGGGGTAAGTCCATTTCCACCCACAGGGATCATTTCCCAATCCCCTAGCACAGAAAAATACAGTCATAAAATCTTTAGAAGTGTGGCTAGAAGACACTTCAGGAGGAAGTCTAATCTATGACCTCTACCTGTTCACTAAAGTTTTATGACATGGGCACATTACATTTCCAGGTGATTTACTCCACTTTGGAATAATCCATTTCATTAGAAAGATAGCCCTACTGCTGTTTATGTTCCTAATTTTTTCTCTTATACTCATTAAATATTGGCAACTGTTTTCTTTTTCTCCTTTATATGTGACTTCTGAATATTTGAAAATTATTATGTCTTCATCAGTCTTTACTCCACTCTATTTTGCTATCCTTTTTTTTTTTTTTTTTTTTTTTTTTTTCTATCTTTTCTTTCTATGTAGCTTTCACTGTGGCAATTCTAACTGGCTGGCCAAAGTGAAAATGCTAAGAATATAACACATCAACAGACTTATGACCCCTCTTCCAGTATGGAAGATCTCTGGATGAGATTTACACTGACTATAATGGAAATTTAAATAGCCTGCACTCATGTAGATGTCTGCAGATCAACACAGAGCACTATGAGTATGTATCTAGGATTGACTTCCAACACAATTCATATGACTCTTACACACAGAGTAGAGTTGCACACATTGAGATATGGGGAAAAAACAAAGAAAAAAGAAAAAAGAAAAAAGAAAAAAAAAAAGAACATATCTGAAAGTTTTTCACAAAATTGATATTTCAGAACTTAAAATCCTGAAAAATTCAAGACCTTCTCTGTTTACATTTCTTCCATAATTTCTTGACAAAGACCAAAACAAATGTCTCTGAATTTTCACTGAGGAAATTTACTGATGGTGAGTGTATGTGATTCTCTCCAAAAAACTCATTAGATATGAGCATAAGATTTCCATTATACTCTCGTATTTCTTAATCTGCTGTAGAAGTGAATTCAAGTAGTTCCAGAGTAGATAGGAGTACAATTTCTAAGTTTGATCCATCTTATATAATTTTCCTTGTCTGCTAGTCTAACATACATGTTTGGATTTAGATGAGGTATTCTTTGACGGATTTGTTCACCTGGGAAAATAATCATTTATAAATGGTGCAACCTCTGTGTGAGGACAGTGGAACTGAGGTCCATGGGAGCTTTCATTAAAAAGCAGATTTGCTGTTTTGATTCTTCTTATGCATTAGAATTGTGATTTCCATAGTTATTACAAAAGGTTTGCTGCATTTTGATTAAACCTATGGTTCTATTGACCAAATTAAGTTGGCTTCCTTCCTGAACTTGTTTGGTTTTGTGCCTCAATAAATATATTAAATGTTGAATCTATATTGTTTATTGTCAAAACAACAACAACAACAAAAACAAAACAGCAATAAAAATAATAATAATAATATTAATAATAATAAAACCAGTACTCTGACCCCAGAATCCACTATCTTAAGGCATTTCAACTTTCCAGTAATCTCATTTTATTTTTTCCCTGTATTCTTCTTCTAGACCACAATTGAAGCAAGAGGAGTATGTGGAGCCCTAAAGCAAACCCAGCTCCATTTGGCAGCTGATATGTTCTCCTTAAGGCTATCTGAGTACAAGTAGCTCAAACGCACAGAGGACTGAAGGAAAAATGATTGTTGTCACTGTAAAGACTAGAGTTTTTCAGGCACCACAGGAAAGATGAAGATGGGATGAAGAGCCCTGGAGACCTGAGCTTTCTGATTCTGCTTCTACCCAAATTGTGGTGACCCCTAAGGCCATTCCTGCAAGCACCATTTGTTTAATTAGTGCATATCGTCTCCCAGACAGTAAGAATACTAGCTAACAAAGTTTTGCAGGGAAGGAAAGGTAGGGAGCCTTGGCCATTTTCTGGCCACCTCCAGACTGCTTTTGTTTCTGTATGTAAGAAACGATTATGAAATAATTGAATGACACTGTCATGGTTCCTAGCCTGGTCCACATCCTGCTCACCTGACCACTGTCTCTATACAGTGGTCAGTTCAAGAAATCCTCAGTGAAATTGAGGTTATCTGAAAAATGTAGGGGAAAGTATATGAACTGCAATAGAACTGTGAGAAAAAATATATTTGGAAAAAGGAAAACAAACAGAAAGAGGTGAAATTCCTCTTGGTTTAAGAGAGGAATTTACTGTTCTGTACCAGCTATCTCTCTTCTGGTAAGCTGTGAAGTTTCATTTAAATTCAACTTTTTATTGCAGAGACCCTGTGTAATCCTAAGCACATTTAACTGACAAGCTTATTTGATGGCATAAATGTACATCTTACCTTAACTTAGAGATAACAACATAGATAATATGTGAATTAGCTATATTTTATCCTTTACAGTCAGTAGGCAGAAACAAGTGTTTCTAGATCTCAGACCTTCCGAAATATTTTAGATGTTTACCAGAAGGAAAGTGAATTAAAATTTGGAAGCATCTTTTCATCACAACTGAAAGGAGCCCATGGTAACTAGCTTAGATGTTTATGTCAGTCTAGCAGACTAAGTTATATGAGATGGATCCATTCTTTAAATTGTGTCGATTTCAGAACTACTTGAAATCACCTCTGTAGCAGGTACGGAAATGAGAGGATAATATATTTATAAATGTTTGTTATAAGATGTTTATTCCTATTCAAAAGATGCTTCAAAAACTATCAGTCAGTGAGTAATAGATAACTAGATTTAGAAGTATTGATGAATATAAATTCTACTCACTTATGACCTGGGAAGTCATGAAAATAAGATCCAGTCTTTGGTTTCTGCAGCACTACTCATTCTGTTGAACTGGGCAGATTTATACCAGCTAAAAATTAAGATCAAAATATAAGCCAAACATCTTTAAATGCTTTAATTATTTATCCAAGGCTGTTTTGACTTGCCCTGTGCAGTTGGCTGTGAGTCAGAGGAAGCTTTAAGTAGTATATTAGCAATTATTAGTCAGCTTAAGCTTTCACTGCATATTAGGAATCAAATCAGACTTTTTCATTCTTTTAATTATTGTTTTGTAGAGAATGGAACAAAATGTCTAATTTATCTCTGTAAAATAAAAGGCTAAAATAGTGCTTTGGGCAAAAATGTCCCATTGACATGCCTGCCAGAAGTTGAGGGAAAAAGAGAAAAAGAAGAAGCATGGAGAAGCATTTCTCAACTTCAAAGGACTGCATAAACATTGGCTGATGATTACTTCACCACCCGTTGCTCATATTTGATGATGGAAAGTCATAGTCTCTAGGGGGCCAAGTGTCAAAGACAGCTTTATCAAGACATCAACTGAACTCTTACCTTCTCTTTTCCTGCCTCCTGAGCTGCTGGCAAAACTGCTGTAGTGTTACAGTCTTCCTGGTGTATGGACTACAAAGATTAATATATTTAAACAATGACACACATTTAAATCTCAAGGTGCAAAAGTTCACATTTGGCTACAAATTTGGAAGTATTAGCTTTGAACTCACCATAACCTGAATGTAACTGGTTGGTGGTATATTTTTGGCAGATTCAAAAGCAGTCACAGCCAATATCAGTTCATTCCATGCGTGCAGTTAGTTACAGAAACCTTGCCCATACTAGCTAGTGGTTTGGCTGAAAAGGCTTGAGTGGCTATTTGGTCTTTTGTTAAATACTAAGCTTTGAAATGTAATGTTTTAGATCAGCAAATCCAGGCACAAGGGTCCAGACACAAAAGGGATCTTACATTAACTGACACTAAGGAAATGCAAATGATTTTGAGGGGGGTTGAATATCTTATTTTTATTTTGTTGGATCCTAACGTCTTTTCAGCGGTGACCCTCAGGATACGCTATCCCATTGAATTATTTATGTATCTTATACGGGAATGTGTTGGTCTGGTTAGCAATTTCAGAGGCTGAACTAGCACCTCACCCAGTATAGACAATCATAAGACAATACCAAATTTCACACTTTGGGCCCAGTTTAGTCATGTATCTCTATCCACAGGAAAACAGCAGACTCATGGCATGTCAGTTAGTCTTCTGCTTTCAGGTATCTGCTAAAATGTTTTTATCTAGGAATTGTCTCTTCAAGGACAATGAGACACGACACTGACTTCGATCCCTGAGATTAGCTCTGTAGACACATAAATATCTGAGCTCATGAGAGCTTTAGATCACCTTAATCTATGTTTTCTGTAGGCATGTTTGAAAGACAAAAGACTTTTTTTTTTTTTTTTTAATTAAATGAACAGATGCAGAGCCAAATAAAAAAAGAAAAAGATATTCAGTATTTTATAAAAAAAAATACAAAGAATGTTGTGACCTATCACAAACCCTTGTTTGATTTCAAAACCTTCCAAACCATGTACAGCAAAGGCTAGGAAACAACACAGAAGGGTATACTTTGAGGAGATCCTGGGTGTTTTTGTAGCTAAAACCCTTACGGGAAATATATATATACATGTATATATATATATATACATAAGATATATATACAAATATGATACTCTCATTTTCCTTTTTTTTCTTTCTCTATGCCCCTTATTCTTGTGCTGCCATTGCTGATGCTTGCTTGGCATAGAAGATCTGTTGTAGTAGGTACAACATCAGAAAGGAAATAAAAAATCTGGCTGAACATGTCAAGTGGTCTTCGGATGTTGTACCAATGCTCAGCTCAGATCTGGATTTGAGGAGCATTATTCAGTCACTTAAGCTGGGATCCCAGGGGATGAGAAATGTCATTCTCTTAGATTCTGTATTATGTCTTTCCTGTAATATCACCGTTGATATTACATGTCAGGAACCACTTAAAAAAAAAAAAAAAAAAAAAGGTAATTAAAAAAAAAAAAAGACAAGGTTCTTCAGGTTTGCATCTTTTTAGTTTGTACTCTTTAGTCAAATTGATTTTAACTTCAGCGCAAAACTTTAAGAATAACTTCCAAACATAGAAAAGGAGCACAAGTTTTAGCAATTGGCTTTTAAATTTTGTATATTAATGTTACCTATATCACAGTATATTTCACTGTTTATTTCATCTTTAGCTTACTGCAGCATACCTTTATATGGAAAATAGTTCATGGTGCCCTTTAACTGAAATCAATAGGACAATTCAATAAACACAAATGTAAAAAGGTACACTTTTGTTTCTGATTCAGTCATGAAAGATGAGATTAAACTCACACTGAGAAGAACAATGAAGCAGCCTTTCCTGTCTAATTAGAATCTGGGATTGCCCCCCAAATCCTCTCTTTACTTTGAACTAGTCTGACAAACAGGATAACAGAACCGGAAAAGACAGAGTGCTTGGCAAAAGCCTGTAAAATGGCAAAATCACTGAAACTGTGGGTTGTTATAAAACATGCAAGGAAAAAATACTCCCCCAAGCAGGACATGTCAGTTGCATGGTCATGGCTTAGAAAAATAGTTACTTAAAGACTATGACTTATGAACCTCTGAGAGGAAGGCAGAATAAGTGCCATGGGGTTGTAGTGCAGATGAGAAATGAATTAAGCACAAATGAGGAGGAGAAAACTGGAAGAGTCAAGGAAAGTTTTTGAGGTGGAAGAAGACATGCCCTAGGAAGACATGGAAAGTTGGGATGAAAAGAAATTCTCCCTATAGGCACAGACCTTGTCTATTACGCTTTACAGTATTTCAGGAATTAGGTTAGAGGACAATATTTTAGTAGTTTGCAAATATAATTATTTTTAATGGGAAAAGATTGCACGTATAACTATATTTATATTTATACCGAGAATTGCTCACATACTGATGGTTATACACCTGTGTATCTACAGACATATATAGAGAAATAATTTATTGCAATGTGGTTTTATATTGTACCATAAATCTTCTTCAAAGGGATTAAAATGTTTATGAAAAAGAGGACCTTATTAGGGACATGAAAAAGAGTCTGCTGATTGTAGTCTAAAATTACTGTTTGGAACACAGGTATTTTAGATATGGACTTTCTTGTTAAGTCATTCTTAGCAACGGTTAGAAATTGATTATGTCTGTACATTAAAGAGACAAACAATACTGTTAACATCAAATATTAACACATTTTTTAAAACAGTCAATTTCAATCACTTGCTTTTTTCCTAGTCTCTCAAAATGGAATATTTTCACTGTCTTATTTGAGATCATTTCCTACAAAGAAAATAATATTTAGAAGAAAAATATTATGAATGAAAAAAATATATATTTCTATGATAACTTTTGTAAATGCCCTCATGACATTATTTATTATGGTTTAACTTAGTAGAGAAATCATTTTTGGAAGAAGCAAAAAGAACCAACTGTGCAAAGCAGAATATCCAGTTCTTGCCCAGGGCTGTTTGTGACGTCAGTCATAAGTATCTACTAAATCATGATTAAAACAATGTCTCATATAAATAGAACTGGTAGAGCCCAAATTTATGAAAATACATAAAAATGAAGGGTACAAATGATAGTGTTCATCAATTTATACATAGGTACAGGGACCCAGGAGGAATATAGAGACACTCTGGCACAGGTGGAGTTAGGAGCCCACACTGAAGTTGATCTTGGTTCAGGACAAGCAAAAAAGATTTCCACAGGTGAATCAGCAACAAAAAGAAGACAATGGAAAATGTGGATCTGCTGCAGAATGAGGTAGGGGACTTGGTGACAAATGACAGGAAAAACTTAGGTACCCCACGACTTCTTTGCCTTGATCTTTACCAGTAAGATTTGCCTCAGAGTGACAGAAGAGAAAATCTGGAGGAAAGAAGTAGTCCTCCTCAGTGGAGGAAGATCAGCTTAGGAAGCATTTAAGCAAACTGGATGTACTCAAATCCATTGGATCTGATGAGATGTAACATGAATACAGGGGGAGCTAGCTGATGTCATTGTGAGGTCACTCTCAAACATCTTTGAAAGGCTATGGTCATTGTGAGACATCCCTAAGGAATGGAAAAGAGCAAACGTCACTTATTTTCCAGGAAAAAGGCCAGAAGGAAGATCCAGGGAAGCAGCAATTGGTCCGCTTCTTTTCTATCATTTCAAAAGTGATGGAGCAAATAATTCCGGAAACCACTTCCAAACATATGAAGGACAGGAAAGTGATTGGGAGTAATAAACCTGCAATTATGAAAGGGAAAACATTCCTCATCAGCTCTTAGCCTTCTACAATGTACTGACTAGCTCAGTGGCAAGGGGAGAGCAGTGGATATTATATGTGTTAACCTCGGAAAAACTTTTCACACAGTCTGTTATAACCTCATTGCAAGCAGATCAGGCATGGTCTAGGTAAGTGGACAGTGATTGGGCTGAAATCTGGTTGATATGACAGCCTCAGTGGACTGTGGGGGCAAAAAGTCCAATTAGGAAGAGTTGTTGATATACCACATGGTTGTGCTGCCATTCAGAGGGACTTTGACAAGCTGGACAAATGTGACAAGAAAAAAAACCTGGAATACTCACAATGAATTTTTGAGGTGAACTATGCAGCTAAACGTAAGAAATACTTCCATGAATTACTTTGAGAAACTATTTGATATTCTTTACACTTGCCCAAATTCTATCATTTTGAAATTATTATTATTTTATTTGTTTAATGGAGTATGTACATATCTCATAAGTAACCCCACTGAAGGACCGACTAAAGAGGTTTCTTGAGCAGTAGAATTCTATTTGGTTGTAGGTATGCATAATCTACTTAGTCATCAAAGTCCTTTTGTGGAGGTTCCTTTGTCTTTCCATTGATAGTAAAAGAAGTCCAGACATGTAAACTGAGTGTAGAGAATACCCCCTGCTTTAAACAATGTACATTGTGAACATTCCCTGACTAAACTAAGCTAATAGTATATGGACCTAAGATCACAGAAAATCATAATGTTTTATTTATTTATTTAATATGAATTTCCACATATTGATTAGAAGAAATGTGGAGGAAAGGAAGATGATGTAGATGGAGATCATTACATCATTTCCTTTCATTGGCTGGGAAGGAATTTAGGAATAAACAGACAAATTAGGAAAAAATTAAATGAAGAGTGTCCTACATCAATCAATAGAGGCCTTTGAAATTTGTTAAAATGGGTAATCCAATTCAGATGAGCCAAAAATATTTTCTAATGAATGATCATGGACCAAAGAGTACATTTGGTCTCTAATGACTGACTGTGGTGAAGACTTATGATATCATCATCAAGACCTCACCTAGATAATAATAATAATAACAATAACAATAATAATAATAAAAACATTTAAGTTGATGACAAATATGCCAGGAAAGGAGGAGGGACAGGTAGGAAGAAAGGGAGGGATTATTTACTATTTCCCTAGCTACTAGTGACAGTAAAAATGTTTGGATTTCATGAAGGGAATCAACATTGGACAGACATCATTTCCTATAATGTTGCAAACACAACAAAATGGTCAGAATACTGTTGGGATGGTATTGAAAGATACCTTAAGAATACAGAACCTGTCAGAAAACATTCAAAAGGAGTCCCCTGCCTGACACTGGTGCATCTCCTTGAACTCAAATACACCACTAAAACTATGTTATATCTAGGGAAAAAAGTCACAGGAAAGTTTGAAAGCAAATACAGAACAGCGACCAGTATATAAAACTTATGCTGATTTTTTTTTATAGAAATAGGCCTGTGGATTCAGAATTTTCCAAGGGTAAGTTATTCAGAAGATTTCCAATACAAATAAATAATTTTTAGCAGGAGGTTTATTCTCTCAGGTGTAACAGTGTAATCTGCAATACCATGGGACTTAGAGACAAAAGGATTGTTTCTTTATTCCTGGATCCAGAAAAACTCATTTAGTGTTCTAGAATTTAATAGAATAGAATAGAATAGAATAGAATAGAATAGAATAGAATAGGTCAGTTGGAAGTGACAAAGATCATCAAGTCCAACTGTCTGTATTACAATACTGCTATTTCTATTTTGCTCAGGTAGTGGCATTGGTATCTAAATGCTTTTACGAAGACCTAAGAGAGAATTGAGTTAAAACCATTATAAATATGCAGGTCATTGTTCTTCTTTCATTAATATTGTACCTGTACTACCATTTTCTACTCAGAGGACAGAATCACAGAGTTTTCTAGGTTGGAAGAGACCTCAAGATCATCAAGTCCAACCTCTGACCTAACACTAACAGTCCCCACTAAACCATATCCCTAAGCTCTACATCTAAAAGGACCTGCAGCTCTACATCTCTAATCCCTAAGCTCTACATCTAAGGACCTGCAGTACAAAGACTAAATACGAGAAATTTTTGCAATGCCAGTATTTTGATATCATTTCCACAAACTGAATTTTTAAATATCACAAACAGGACACTTGATTACAGTAAACAACAACAATAATAATCAATAGGCATAAATTGCTCTTTACAGAGCTTAAACACAAGCACATGCTTAAAAGCTTTTTTTTATTATTATTTTTTTTATTTTTTTTTCTTGTACTTTTGAAAATCTCAGTTGAAACTTTTTCAAAAACTGAAACATCTTTCCTATTTATGGATCATTAAGTTATTGCAAGCTTGCCTGTGGGCCATTTGTTTACAGGATATTTAGAGACAAGGTGCTACTCAAAACAAGAACTGGTAAATATTATAAAGTATCTGTTGTCATGCATTTTGAATACAAATCAGAACTTTTCCATTACATATGCAATCCTTTTCTTCATTTCCTATTATATACTCAGCAGTATTCTTGAAGGAACAGAGTTTTATAAAAGCTCATACAAATGCTCATTTCCTCAGTCTACAATCCGACACAAAGAAATACTGATAAGGTTATCTTCTTCTTTTATTGGACTTATTAATTTTGCTGAATATATTCAAAGACATGGTGTACCCTTTAGAGTAGACAATTACATTGTCTAATGTTGAGTAGACTCAACATTAGAGGAGGAAGGAAAACATGCTTATTATGCAATGCTGTGATAGGTCAGCTTTTGAACTTGAGAACTGCTGGTGTTCACAGTTTCTAAATAGCAATTATTCCATATCTCCAAAAATAGCTTCCCACACATTGAAACAGCTCAAATATTATAGTTCCTTGCATATGTCCAATAAAAAAAAAAAAAAAAATCAATTCAACAAAGGAAAAAGAAAAATTTTAGCATACAGTATTAGGACAATAAAAACTAGCTCATATAATTTTACTTTAACATCTGATTCCAGATTTGTGTTCTTTTTTCTTTCCTACTTGTTCAAAATTTTAATAGAAGAGTTTGTTCTGTAGAAATGTATGTTGCCTTATCCTATATAGTAAAAAATGTATAAATATATAAAATTCTGTAACTGTATTTATGCAATTTATATGTACATACATAAATATAGTTATATGAAATTAGTTTTCTATATTTAAAAAGTTTATTTATTATTTATTTGTTGAGACGAGAACAGTTCCTCTCCAGATTTTCCAGTGGATAAATAAATGCACACAAAAAATAGATGGGTCCAATGAACTTAGGACATTAATCTCAGTGAAGAAGAATAATTGAAATATTCAACACACACTATTGTGCTGTTGCATATGGACATATCCAAGACAGCTGCCCAAGACCTGTTGGCTTCCTATGCATGTAGTCATTGGATATACTTAGGAATCTTAGTTCTTATGTCTCTGACTGGGCTGCTGGGACATTCAACACATTCACTGTTGAGAGAACCATTCAATGAAATTACCCGAATCTTAAATCTCACCAAAAGAATTCTGAAGAGGGAAAAAAAAAAAAAAAAAAAAAAAAAGAAAAAAAAAAAGGCGTATATATTGAGAAAACCACAATGTATAGTAGCTCAGTGAAAAAGCCAAAAAAAAATTGTATTACTAATATGCCAGGCCACTGATCAACTATTCTTACAGAATTTTTTGTGCCCAAAGCTCTATGTCTTTGGCCACATGTTCAGTGAAAGGGAAATCCCTTTGCCTTTTCTGTAGAAACATGGTGAATTGAGGAGGAACATTGCATGAAAACTTTTTGTTCCTTTGGTTTATGAGACACAAATAAAATTAAACTTTTTTTTTGTTTGTTTTGTTTAATTTTATGCGAATATATATGCACATGTATAAAAGTTATATATATACTTACATTTTAGATATCAGGTTCTATATACATATAAATATGTGTGACTGTATACGTATACAACTCTCTGGCCGGGCCCAGAGAGTTGTGGTGAATGGAGTCAAATCCAGTTGGAGGCCAGTCACTCATGGAGTCCCCCAGGGCTCGGTACTGGGACCAGTCCTCTTTAACATCTTCATCGATGATCTGGACGAGGGGATCGAGTGCACCCTTAGCAAGTTTGCAGACGACACCAAGTTAGGTGCGTGTGTCAATCTGCTCGAGGGTAGGAAGGCTCTGCAGGAGGATCTGGATAGGCTGGACTGATGGGCCGAGGCCAACGGTATGAAGTTCAACAAGGCCAAGTGCCGGGTTCTGCACCTGGGGCACAACAACCCCAAACAGAGCTACAGGCTGGGAGATGTGTGGTTAGAAAGCTGCCTGGCAGAAAACGACCTGGGAGTAGTGGTTGATAGTCGGCTGAATATGAGCCAGCAGTGTGCTCAGGTGGCCAAGAAGGCCAACAGCATCCTGGCTTGTATAAGAAGCAGTGTGGCCAGCAGGGCCAGGGAAGTGATTGTCCCCCTGTACTTGGCTCTGGTGAGGCTGCATCTCGAGTACTGTGTTCAGTTTTGGGCCCCCCGCTACAAGAAGGACATGGAGGTGCTCGAGCGAGTCCAGAGAAGGGCAACAAAGCTGGTGAGGGGTCTGGAGAACAAGTCTTACGAGGAGCGGCTGAGGGAGCTGGGACTGTTTAGCCTGGAGAAGAGGAGGCTCAGGGCTGACCTTATTGCACTCTACAGGTACCTAAAAGGAGGCTGTAGCGAGGTGGGGGTTGGTCTGTTCTCCCACGTGCCTGGTGACAGGATGAGGGGGAATGGGCTAAAGTTGCGCCAGGGGAGGTTTAGGTTGGATATTAGGAAGAACTTCTTTACTGAACGGGTTGTTAGTCACTGGAATAGGCTGCCCAGGGAAGTGGTTGAGTCCCCATCCCTGGAGGTCTTTAAAAGATGTTTAGATGTAGAGCTTAGGGATATGGTTTAGTGGAAGATTTGTTAGCGTTAGGTCAGAGATTGGACTGGGTGATCTTGGAGGTCTCTTCCAACCTAGACTATTCTGTGATTCTGTGATTCTGTGATATTGGTTCCAGTCCAGACTTTTGTAGACAGATATCAGTGTAGATATGTCTCACTGGAAATACTAAGGGATAATTCTGTTGCCCTTCAGGGGATTCCTCATTCCATGTCAAGTTCAAGACTTACTGACTAAGTAGCTTAAGGGAAGCCCACGGATCTGGAGCCTACCTTCCCTAAGATTTTCGGTAAGGTAGGGTATTTTGGGGCTAACTGGTATCTCATACCATTTGTCAGATGGCACTAAGGCTACTGAACAAAACAGACTAAACTTCATTTTAAATCAAAACAAGATACCACAGCTGTATTCTAAAGTGCTTTAAGGTTAACAATTTGACATTCTGTGATTTAGTGTTTTTTGTTGTTGTTTCTTTTTTTTTTTTTTAAGTGTTGCAGCTGATTCTAATGTGGCCTTTGTATAGCAAGTTCAGTCTCTTTGTTTAACTGATCAGCTTTGGTCAGCTGTGCTTACACCTTTCAACCAAGCTTTTCTGATATCCTCTCTACGCACTACCTTAAACATCTTACTCAAAATTCTCTGAGATTTTCTTCTGATTTTGTGGTTTGCTTTGGTGACTGGGATCATCCAGTGTAACTGAGACTTCCAAGGAGCTGGTTTTTTTTTGTTTGTTTGTTTGTTTGTTTTGCTTTGTTTTTGTTTTTAAACTAGAAGGATGGACAATAGTAGTAGTAGTAATGATAATAATAATAATAATAAAGAAAAACCTGCAGGATGCCTCTCCCAGTGAACCCTTGAGGAGAGATAACTGGAAATAATCATCCATTTTAAAAAAAGATACAATGTTTTTTTGCATGCAAATTGCTAGAGATCCAACTCCCATAGTTCATATCCCAATAGGAGGAAATACAGCAGAGCTGACAGATGTCATCAGTTGACTTAAGTGACTGCATAAAAATTCACAACATAAGTCTTTTATCTACAAAACCTGCATTTTTTTTAAAAAAAAAAAAAAATGTGCCAGTGGTTATAGGCTGCTACTTTGACTGCTAAGCCTTTGTAACCTGCAATTCCATGGATAAACAGTTCTAAATTATGTGCCTTGTTAGACTTACCCAACAATATCAATAATTGAAATACAAAATGTTAAAGACATAGATTTTAAGAATAAAAATATAAAAGAACCAAGAAAGAACACTTGTGCATGCATGTTTTTTTATGAACCAATGTGCAACATTTTTATAGGCTGTACGTCTGAAAGGAGGTATATATAATGATGTTTAATGTGTAGTTGAGAGCAAAATTATTACAGTTTTATATATGGAGAAGTCATATAACAAAAGAGCAGTAGCTAGTGTTTGCCCGTATATGAGATGCAGTCATATAATAGAGAGCCTTAAAGCTAGGGTTTACTGTACTTTGGGAATTAATCACATAAACTATAAATTGGGTTCAACAGGCTGGCTGGGTAAATAGGCGCAGCTAATGAGGACACTATGAGATCTTATAAGAGCGCTGACTGCCCCAGGACAAAAGTGCCGAGCTGCACCTGATGGAAAACTAGAAGACATCAAAGCATAAAGGATTAGTGCTCTCACAGTGTTGAGAAATGGCCAGGGGGAGATTCACCAACTTATTACCCACATCCAAGCTAATCCTGTTATCTGCAAAATATGACTGTGTTCAGGAACTGCCACCACCTAAACTTGCAGGAGACTAATTCTGTGTTTACATGGACAAAAGTGTGGGGAATTTTCATCTAGGAAAGAATATAAGAGATGAGAATTTTTAAGGGCTTCCTTTTGTATCAAATGCTTGAAGAAGGGAAAATATAAATTTAGGTCTTTAATGCTAATCTGTATCCTATACAGGCATCCTATGGGAGAAAGTTTATTCTCTAAGAACGCAGAACAAAATTCACATAGAATTTATTCTCACTTGTTTAGTTGGAATGTAGTTACACTTTTCTAAAAGAAAATCAAAATACATTGAATGTAACTTTGCAGATAAGAAGGATTGATGGTCTCCCAATACCCCTGCCCAGGAAATCTTTTGTGTAGCAAATGTCTGCTTGATGTTTTCTCAGTGCAATAGAAGGTGAAAAATATCCCAAGGTCCTTGCTGACACACCACAAAATCAAACTTATTATCCAGCCTAAGGTATGTGAATAGGTTCAATTTTTTTTTGGAAAAGGTTCATAATTACCAGTGCTAGAAATTGAACCTTTTTTTTATACCAAAAGTCCTTTGGTGCAGCCAATATCTATAACAAATAATGAAGCTTATTTTTCACTTTGAATAAAACTGAATTATACCCACATTTTACCTCTTGGAGCAGACAATTCCAAACATTAAGGAAAAGATTTCCAACTTACATTTAATCAAACTATGGAATTTGCTCCTTCCTTTCAGTGGCTCTTCAATGCCAGGGATGGTTGCCTTTAGGGCAGAATTTAGGCATAATTATCCAGGCAAGCCTGTGGCTAACTATTTATATGGCATTAAGGAACACCCCCTGGTGATTTTGGATGCAAGGATTTATCTAGATATCTAAAGTAAATTATAGATTTTGTAAGTTTTAATTTTTAGGGATGTAAGAATGCCAAAGTGTTAGATGATGGAAAAGTATCACTGTAAATATGGCATTGCCTGTAGGCTTCCTACGTCTTTCTGTCTTTCTCACTGATTTTGTTGTTGTTGTTGTTTGTTTGTTTGTATGTTTTCTGTTTGACAGCACCATACCTGAGTCAGGAGAATATTGCAATTAGTACCCTCCCACTAGCAATGAAAAATAAGCATCATTGTGTCTCAAGGGTAGTGATTAGCTGATGTTAGTGACTCAAGAGTAAGGACCTGGGAAAGGTTTGTATGGTGACTTCAGGACACCTATGGAACGATACCCTTGACTTCCATATCAGTCTCTTTCCAATTGTGTCTTTTCTAGCCCTGGACTCCTCTGGATTTCTTATTTTTGCTTTTCCCCTACCATTGTCCAGTCCTGCAATAACCAGACTGTCTCACCATTAAACTTCTGGACTATTCATTAACTTTCAGCCACACATTAATGGGTCCTCTTCTACCTATATACATACACCTCTTGGAATCAAACAATCAGAACAGATAAAGAGACCAAGGAGCATTCATTGGATAATTCTGCAGTTTCTTTCCTCTGTCAGGGTGAAGTTCTTTCATTTAAATAGGTTATAAAAACAGTCTATAAAATGGGAGAATAAAGAAGAGTTCTATAACCATGAAAAATGAAAATGAAATAGATATACAGATCACTGATAATTATACAAAGTTCTGTGACTGTTGTACTGGGTCTGACTGGGATGTTAACTTTCCCTGCAGCAGCCCATACAGTGCTGCGCTCTGCACTTGGAGCTAGAACAGCAGTGGTATCACACCAGTGTTGTGTCTGCTGCTGAGAAATGCTGGCACAGCATCAGGACTCTCTCTAACCCTCCTAGGGGGTGGGCAAAAAGTGAGAAAGAAACATCATCAGGGCAGCTGACCTAAACCAACTGAAGGGATATTCCATACCATATGATGTCACACTCAGCAATAAAAGGTGAAAAAAGGAAGAAGAGGGGAGGAGTGGGCTCTCGTTGTGAGAATGTCTGTCCTCCTCCCGAACACCGGCTACGTGCGTTGAGGCCCTGCTTCAAGGACGTGGTCAAGCAACGCTCATTTGTGGGAAGCAGAGAGTAATTTCTTTCCTCTGCACTTCCACATAACCTTTACTTGTTTTGTTTAGTTACTCCCTTCCCCCCTCCCTCTTCCCCCTTCCCTTGTTCCCCTTTAGTTGAACTGTTTAATTAATAATAATATTTCCTTAATAACATATATATATATATATATTCTCTTTAATTAAATCATCCTTATCTCAACCCGTGAGTTGTTCTTTCCTTTACTTCTTCCCCTCCTCATCTGAGGAGGGGGAGTGAGAGAGCGGTTGTGGTGTTCAACTGCCTAGCATGGTAAAACCACCACAACTGTCTGTTTCTGGACTGAAGAATATTTATTTCTTATTGAAAACAAAAGAGAAATAGCAGAAGACAAAATAGAGTACATTCAAGATATGAAGAAAAAAAATATTTGGTATCACAGAATCATATACTAATAAAATCACAGAATCATACAATGGTTTAGGTTGGAAGGGACTTTAAAGACCATCTATTCCAACCCCCTCCTCTGCCATGGTCAGGGACACGTCTCACCAGACCAGGTTGCTCAAGGCCCCATCTAACCTGGCCTTGAACACTTCCAAGGATGAGGCATCCACAGCATCTCTGGGCAGACAGTGCTTCACCATCCTCAGAGTATAGAATTTCTTTCTAATATCTAACCTAACTCTACCCCAACATTGACTGAGCTTCACCCAAAATGGCATAAGGCTGATGGCAATAACTCCCTGATGACCACAGGGTTGATATGGTCATCCTTGTTTTATTAAATTTGTAAAGTATGTTTTTGCATTTATGAAAAGACTTTTCCTATCCTATCAAAAGAAAAGGTAAAACTATAATCATTAACTCTTCCCCTTTCATCTTCTTCCCTCTCCTTGGTACACATCAGAAAACAATGAAAAGACTTAGTATGCATTCTTTGGATTGATAGGTTGTTCTGTTTTTTTTTAGGTTTTGTACACACAAAAGGTTTTGTTGCTGTTTTTGGTTTTTACCTCTGTTGTTCAAGATGGACCACAAAAGGTGGTCATAGTGGAGTGTTCTGGAGAACAAGTCTTACAAGGAGCAGCTGAGGGAGCTGGGACTGTTTAGCCTAGAGAAGAGGAGGCTCAGGGCTGACCTTATTGCACTCTACAGGTACCTGAAGGGAGGCTGTAGCGAGGTGGCGGTTGGTCTGTTCTCCCACGTGCCTGGTGACAGGATGAGGGGGAATGGGCTAAAGTTGCGCCAGGGGAGGTTTAGGTTGGATATTAGGAAGAACTTCTTTACTGAACGGGTTGTTAGTCACTGGAATAGGCTGCCCAGGGAAGTGGTTGAGTCCCCATCCCTGGAGGTCTTTAAAAGATGTTTAGATGTAGAGCTTAGGGATATGGTTTAGTGGAAGATTTGTTAGCGTTAGGTCAGAGATTGGACTGGGTGATCTTGGAGGTCTCTTCCAACCTAGATTATTCTGTGATTCTGTGATTCTGAGTGCTCTTTTTCAGGCCAAAAAAAATTAGCCTAAAAAATTTCAAACCTCCCGTGTCACAGCTTCACACCATTCCCTCAGGTCCTGTCACTGTCCCTAGACAGCAGAGCTCAGCACCTGCCCCACTGCTCCCCTTCTGAGGAAGCTGTGGGCTACCATGAGGCCTCCCCTCTGTCTCCTCTTCTCCGGGTTGAACAAACCAAGGAACTTCAACTTCTCCTCATATAGCTTGCATTCTAGACCCTTTACCAGATCCATAGCCCTTCTCTGGACACTCAGAGTTGTATGTCCTTCTTATATTGTGGTGCCCCAAACTTCGTACAGTACTTGAGATGAGGCCTCACTGGTAGAGTGGCCTCACCAGCAGAGTGGGACAATCCTTTCCCTCAACCAGCTAGCAGTGCCATGCCTGATGCACCCCCAGGATACACTTGGCCATCCTGGCTGCCAGGGCACACTGTTGACTCAAATTCAATTTGCCATCAACTAGAATTCTCCCAATCCCTTTCCACAGGGCTGCTCACCACCCTCTCATCCCCCAGTCTGTATGTATAGCCAGCATTGCCCCATCCCAGGTGCAGAATCTGGCATTTGCTCTTGTTTAATTTAATATTTTTATATTACTACTACTGTTATGATTATTTGCATTAGGTCCAGTGAGAACAGGTTATACTCTTTTAGGTGATATGCTTTCATATGATAAGGGTCTCTACAATTTGAAAGAACTAGTTATAGAACTAACTAGAGAAAGTGAATATTGCTGTCTTATTCATTTGCAGGGTGAGCCTGTGTGGAAAGAAATGAGAACTCAAATTCATCCAAAGTCATCTGTGGTAGACTCAATTACTTCCGTTACAGTTTCTTCAGTCACATACCTGCCTTTTTCTTCTATACTGTGCTTCTTTCTACACAGGACATTTCCACGTTGCAACCAGGAAATATAGCTTTGTACAGACTTGAACTGCATGAATCTAGTTCCCAAGAAACAGTGATATATACATAGCCTTTTGAGGTTCATGACAGTGTCTTTAGCACTGCTGAGTGAGGATGATTAAAATGCAAGTCTTGGATTGCCTCCATGCTAGCACCCCTAAATCACTGTTCACTCACATCGGTGTAAGACAGTTGATACAAAAGAGAAGAGAAGACATCTGGATATTTTGTGCTGTCTTGCAGAAACATAAAATGGCAATAGTGACAAACTCATCAAACTAAGTAGTATTTTGCAAGGTACATTCAAAATCTTAGGATAGACTGAGGAACGGAAAAGGCCTGCGGTGAGCCATGAATTCTGAATCATCAATGTACTCTGGGCCTGCTTATGGCCATGTTTGGCTGGAAAGCACTAATTAGATTAGATATACTTGGCTAGAAGGCAGAAAGCTTAAAACATTAACTTTTTAAACAAGTGCATTTATTTGGAATATAACATATTCTGCTTTTTAGAAGTATATCCTTGGTAAATATATTTCCAGTGTGATATTTTCATTTCTCAAATGGAAATTTTTCTGTTTCAGAGTTGAATCTTGATCTTACTTACACATGCACACAGTTTTACACAATGTTCAGAGAAGAGCATGGGAAAAAAAAAAAAAAAAAAAAAAAAAAAAAAACTAATTTATCTCATCTTTTTTTTATTATTATTTATTTATTTTCAGTTAGAAAATATGTAGAAATGTTTCACATTTTCCCATTATAAAAATATTGGAGAAGTGTTAATGGTTTTCATAGTTTCCCTCTTTTGTTCTTGCTTCTGCATTGGGGCACATGTGACTGCTTCCTTAACATGCAGGGTCACAGAAAAATAAACAGTCAAAATTTGGGAACAGTGCTCATCCAAAGTAGTTTTTATTTCCTGTTTCATTTCTAAGGAAATGTCCTACAAGCACATGGGAACTTGAGAATTTTTACTTGAGGAATATAGTCCAAAAATAATAACTATGATAAAGGAGGCTTTAGGATTGCCTTATTTTGAGACTTAGGCTCAAGACCTTACTTTTCTATAAATACACAATTTAAATGTGACCTTCAGTGACCTGTCTGGGTAACCTCACAGAAGGATTTATGCAATGCAACATCCAATTCTACATATTAAATTTTGACATCTACTACATGATTTCTATGATATTTTGTTCTCTACTGCAATACAAAGTTTGGAATTATATCATTAGATAAACTCCAATCTTTAAGTACTTTCTAATGCCTGAAAATAAAATTCACAAATCAATGGAGTTTAGAATGTTGATGGGGAATTATGATCTCGAGCTTCAGTTTTCCTAGGAGATGGCTACCTAAGTCTCATCAATGGATTGTTTTTTTTTTGTTTGTTTTTGTTTTTGTTTTGTTTTGTTTTGTTTGTTTGTTTGTTTGTTTGTTTTGTTTTGTTTTGTTTTGTTTTGTTTTCCAGAAAATTTTAACTTCAAGTGATTTTCAGATGAAGCTCAGAAGTACATTCAAAGAGTAGATACAAGTAAGAGGAAGAAGAACCTGTTCTCTTTAACAGCTTCATTACACATACCAGGTTTTGTAAGAGATTTTTCATGCAGTTCAGAAAATATCATAAGTAACAATTTGGAAGTATTTTTTAACCTGTTCCATGTTATAGACATTGGGTGTGATTCCTCTGGCCTCTTTCAGGCGTCTTTTGTAGGATGAAATGAATCACACTAGAAATATAAAAAGAAAATTTTTCCATTGCCTCTAAGGAGAAGGTCCTTGGTCAAAATCAGATGAATCCTACTGCCACTGACTAGGACAATTAGACAGATCACTAGAACTGCCTATTTTGTGAATCCTGATCCAGTTTATACATGTACCTACATCCACCTCATCTAAGTGAACTGCCTTGGTTTGGGATGCAATTATCTCTGTAGTCCATGGAGGCAGATCTACAACTTCACATTGTATTTAGAGCTTAGGTGGGCCTCATTACCCACTGGGGAACTCATTTCTGTGCATGTTGTACAAAAGGCATTGAGAACACTTGGCAAAGAGAAAGTTGGTGTGGAACTCAGTTATCTTCACTTCTACCTAAATGAGGCTGTACTCCAAAAGCCCTTAAGCTGTAGACAGTGACAAAGTTTGCTTATTTTTCAGGACTGACTAATCTTAAACATGCTTAAATACCTTCCTACTGCACTGAAAGTTCAGGGTTACTTTAGTTACCCATACACATCTGGAAATGTCTGCTTTAGTGATAGTCCTTGTAATCTAGGGTTATACACAACAATGACTCTTTCTGAAAATTCTTCGGCTACTTAAAACATTGGGCATAGCCAGGATGTGATCTGTCAGCCAGAATGTGGTGTGAAAGTGATGCTATCTCCCTTTTAAACAAAAGGTTAGCATTAAGGCTCTAGCCTAAAGAATCACAGAATCACAGAATCACAGAATAGTCTAGGTTGGAAGAGACCTCCAAGATCACCCAGTCCAACCTCCGACCTAACACTAACAAGTCCTCCACTAAACCATATCCCTAAGCTCTACATCTAAACGTCTTTTAAAGACCTCCAGGGATGGTGACTCAACCACTTCCCTGGGCAGCCTATTCCAGTGACTAACAACCCGTTCAGTAAAGAAGTTCTTCCTAATATCCAACCTAAACCTCCCCTGGCGCAACTTTAGCCCATTCCCCCTCGTCCTGTCACCAGGCAGGTGGGAGAATAGACCAACCGCCACCTCGCTACAGCCTCCCTTCAGGTACCCGTAGAGTGCAATAAGGTCTCCCCTGAGCCTCCTCTTCTCTAGGCTAAACAGTCCCAGCTCCCTCAGCCGCTCCTCGTAAGACTTGTTCTCCAGACCCCTCACCAGCTTTGTTGCCCTTCTCTGGACTCGCTCGAGCACCTCCATGTCCTTCTTGTAGCGGGGGGCCCAAAACTGAACACAGTACTCGAGATGCAGCCTCACCAGAGCCGAGTACAGGGGGACAATCACTTCCCTGGCCCTGCTGGCCACGCTGTTTCTTATGCAAGCCAGGATGCTGCTGGCCTTCTTGGCCACCTGAGCACACTGCTGGCTCATATTCAGCCGACTGTCAACCACTACTCCCAGGTCGTTTTCTGCCAGGCAGCTGTCTAACCACACATCTCCCAGCCTGTAGCTCTGTTTGGGGTTGTTGTGCCCCAGGTGCAGAACCCGGCACTTGGCCTTGTTGAACTTCATACCGTTGGCCTCGGCCCATCAGTCCAGCCTATCCAGATCCTCCTGCAGAGCCTTCCTACCCTCGAGCAGATCGACACACGCACCTAACTTGGTGTCGTCTGCAAACTTGCTAAGGGTGCACTCGATCCCCTCTTCCAGATCATCAATGAAGATGTTAAAGAGGACTGGTCCCGGTACCGAGCCCTGGGGGACTCCATGAGTGACTGGCCTCCAACTGGATTTGACTCCATTCACCACAACTCTCTGGGCCCGGCCATCCAGCCAGCTCTTAACCCAACGAAGTGTACGCCAGTCCAAGCCATGAGCAGCCAGTTTCCTGAGGAGAATTCTGTGGGGGATGGTGTCAAAAGCCTTACTGAAGTCAAGGTAGACCACATCCACAGCCTTTCCCTCATCCACTAAGCGTGTCACCTTGTCATAGAAGGAGATCAGGTTTGCCAAGCAGGACCTGCCCTTCACAGACCCATGCTGACTGGGCCTGATTGCCTGCTTGCCCTGCAAGTGCCGCATTATGACTCTTGCGTATGAAGCAATTCAGAAGAAGTATGAAGCACTGCACAGTTCAGGGCTACAATGATTTACCAGTCCTTAAGAAATTCTAAAGTAAGAGCTACGTTTTTCTTGGAGACTTTGGTATGAACTGTGGTCCCTTCTCAGCAGAATAATCTAAATACCAGCTTCAGTCAGCCTTCCTGTTACCGTCTTATGATATACAGACAAATTAATAATATTAATTTTATTAAAATATTAAATACAAAAATATTAAAATTAATATTAAAATAATAATAATTTTATTCCTTAAAGGGGATTAGATAAATTGCATCCCTAAACACCCAACAGTTCATACTGATTCCTTATACTCTTGGCAGAAGTGGTTCAGGCTGCATTGCCCTGTAAAAGTGCCTGTTCAATAAGAAAGAAGCATCACTATTAGTCAGACCAGATCTTGCTTTTCAGAAGTGGTACAGAGAGTTTAGTTGGTTATTCAAGACATATTGAACCACCTCAGGCCTAATGTCTAAAATAGTGTCAAAGTTTGGACCTAAACCATGTGACTGTATTCCACCCTTTGGCATTCATAGGCTTAAGTTTCAGCAAAGCAACAAGCAGAGAATTTGTACTGAAGTCCACTCCAGCTCTTAGTTAATCTATTCCCCACTTTCAATTTTCAAAATGTGAGTATTGACACAGGGGTTGTGAGATTATATCTGTTGAGGATAATGAAGCATCCTTACGCTGCGGTGATGGTTATCATCAAAAGACTTAGAAAAGGAGTGGCCTCATTAAATTGCTGAACAAACTTACTCCTGACAGGGCTGTGAGATCAAGCCCTTAAGCCAAGATATCACAGAAGACTTGGCAAACAAATCAGATATGTTGTGTCTCAGAAATGATCCTCTTCTGCAATGGTTAGGGCTTCTCCTCCTTGCAGCACTGAAAAGCCTCCGTTAATTGGAACACAGACAACTTGGGCTAATTTATACTGGAGAAACAGGTAGGAAGAAGATGCCTTTTTCCCTGTCCTAGCTCTAGGCTGTGCTTTCGTTACTGTCCCTTGTACATTTAGTTTCCTAAAGCAATATGCATAGAGCTATGTGCACCTAGGGACCATGAGACAATTCAGGCTCACAAAAAAAAAAAAAAAAAA
>NC_048895.1:114290873-114329095 GCF_011077185.1 Oxyura jamaicensis | reverse complement strand
AAAAAAAAAAAAAAAAAAAAAAAAAAAAAAAAAAAAAAAAAAAAAGGATTTAAGTACGAAGAGACTATAGGCTCAGGAACGTTCCTGAGGAAATATTGCTGTCTTACTCTTAAAATGATACGGAACCCTGAACTGTCACTGTTTGCATAGTGCTGTGTACATGATTTTAATGAGTATTGAAGCCAGAAGGCTTTCCTATTATATTTGCATAGTTGGCATTACCTTTCCATGGTTCTAGGTGAAGTGCTAGTACAATACCCACAATTCCTTCAGCTCCCCTACCCGCTGCAGCTACAGCTATAGTAGCTGACAATGTAATACTCATTCAGCAGCTGATTATAATTAAAAATATCAGAATAATTAAAGTCCTCAGCTTGACAAGCAGAGCCATAACTTTGCCTTCAGACATTCCTCTCTAATTAGTTAATTAATCCTAATGCAAATTATAAGCAATAATTAGTCAGCCAAGCTTGACATAAAAGTCTGCTGACTTACAGCTAAAAGGCTTTTCTGGTTGTTGGTTTGTAGCTTCTTAAGGTGTCTTTTGTCCACTCCATTTCTGTGTCTCTGGTCCTGTTAACTGGCTGCTGATATATAGATATGCAAATTAGTCTGCAGAGTAAGAAAATATAGCTACAAAAATTTACACTACCATAGGCAGTATTTTATTTGCTTAATAAACTGGATAGTAATGATGTGTAGAGAATATAAATAAAAATTGTCACATATGCATACTGATCTAAAATATGTATGTTTTTATATAAGTATGTTTTTATACACATACATACACTTAAAAAATTTCACAGTCTCAAGTTTAGCAAAACAAATATGTCCATAGATGATCTGAGTTGTTCTGGACAATGACACAGGATAAAATCCATTGTAATTCTAAGATTCAGCCAGACTCTGATCTCACATCATAAATGAAATCAAATTCTTTTGTAACAGGACAACTAGTATCTGCTTCACTTTTTTCTGTAGTTTTTAACAGATCAAGACCCTGTTAAAGTGAGATAATTTGAATTATCACCAGAAAAATCAAATGTGTTAACATTGCATTTCACACAACAATGCAACTAATATTGCTATGTTGCATTCCACAAAAGCATTGTGCCACCATATCACAGAAATACTCACAATTGTTTTGGAACATTTGTGCGTGTTTTTATATGTATATATACATATGTTTTAAAACATTTTGTCTGAAAATATTCTTATTTGCATAAAAACAAGCTGCAGTGCTTAAAAAAAAAAAAGTGGAAAGCAACGATGAAGAAATGAGTCAAACAAATATTTTGTGCTGAGGATCTGTTTTCTAAGAGAGTGGCAGTAAGTGCATTTTTTTAATATTGTAGTATTGTACTACAGTTTCATTCTAGCTTCTCAGGCCATTAAAGGTAAGTGGCATCACAGAACCATAAGACACCTGCCCACCAATTGATCCAAACCTGCTTACCTGGCAACAGCTTAATCATGTCAAATATTGCACCTAAGAAGAATGAAACTCAGAAGCATGTGTTTAAGCTGCACTTTTCTGAGCCAATGCTGTTACATTTTCTGTGCTAGTAATAGTGTACTGAAAGAAGGAATAAAGAGGATGGAATCAAGATAAAAACAGATTAAATTATCTGAATTCCCTTGTATTTGGAATGTTTTGATGAAATATAGGGTTCTAAGCATTATAAAATTAGCTTCACCAAAACTGTAGTCAAGATCTATTGTTTGTTAATCCACTTGCTATTCATCTCACCTGATTTTAACTGTCTGAGCTCTATGGAGATTAAAACCACAATAGATGTCTTCTAGAGTTAGGGAGGGAAAGAGAATCATATTGTAGTCTGACCAGAATCACCCCTGCGGGTACTGATCTTTTTCCACTGTCTACAGAGGAAAGATAAGGTGATGATAGCCTTGAATTAAGCCTCTCAGTTAAGTGACTAAAGTTGGGTGAGAAAACCTGAGCCTTAATAGCTTTAGTGATCCAAAATGTATGATGACGTTATCTATTTATAGTGGTCCCTTGCTTTCTGTCTAGATGTTAAGTAGAAGTAAAATAGAACAGGAGGTATTATTCAGCAAAGCACACAATAGATTTCAGGAAAGCTCTTTTCAGGCAGTTTCCTCATGGAATTTGCAGGCTGTATGGAGAAACCCATATCATTCAGGAATTAACAGGTTAATTGTCATGCATGTTAGAGGGAGTCTGGAAATTTGGTAATGGCAAAGTTAGTTTATGACAGCATATCATATTCAGATGGTAAAAACATTGCAAATCTCAGGGGCGTAAAACATCTATATGTATATGAAAGAAGGAGCATGCATTTTAATAACTGGAAAAATATCTCACAAACATATTGATAGCTTCCCCGAAGTGAGTGGCTACCCTAGACCTGAACCATATGGGGGGAGATCAGTTAGGATTAAAGACTTCCACTTGTTTCACTACATTCTTTTTTGCTAAGATATGTCATTTCCGCGCGCCCGCCCGGCCCCCCCCCCCCCCCCGGGGATTAAAGGTTTTAAAGTTATGATTATAGACTTTTGTGACTTTCTGGTTCTTGAAACTTGCTGTAGTCTGTACATTTCTTTTGTTTAGTGACTGTTGCTTCTAAGGCTGAGATAACTATTTTGTCAGTCACTCAGAGATCCTTGTAGAGAAGGAATAAGAGAAACACTTCTTGAGGCCATTGGAGCTCTTCTTTCTATCTTTCTATTGGCCTTATAGGGACAGTAGAATATAAAGCTTCTGATTCATAGTACTCAAGTGCCAAAAAGTAGGTGGGAAGATATTCAGCTTGAAAAACATCAACTGACAACCACTGCTTCAGTCCTTTTCTTCTTCTTCATTCACATCTATCAGCAGGTCTCAGGAATTTTCAGGGATTAATGGAAGGAATTTCTGACCCTCAAGGAAACTGAAGGATAATAATCTACATTTAGCTGTTATATTTTTGTGTTCTGAAACTTAGAATGAAACTTAGAGAGGCTTTACTACTTTTCCTTCCTTCCTTCCTTCCTTCCTTCCTTCCTTCCTTCCTTCCTTCCTTCCTTCCTTCCTTCCTTCCTTCCTTCCTTCCTTCCTTCCTTCCTTCCTTCCTTCCTTCCTTCCTTCCTTCCTTCCTTCCTTCTTTCCTTCCTTCCTTCCTTCCTTCCTTCCTTTCTTTATCTTTTTTCTTTTTCTTTTCTTTCTTTTTCTTTCTTTCTTTCTTTCTTTCTTTCTTTCTTTCTTTCTTTCTTTCTTTCTTTCTTTCTTTCCTTTTTTTTCCTTCTCCTACTTGTCTTTCATTATGCATCATTTTATATGGGTGAATTATTTTTCCAGTAATGAGAAGTGCAATGATTTTGGGTGCTAATGGAAAGTAGTAGGAAATTAATGAGAGATGAGAAACAAGGGTAGATTTTCTTTTTCCATATGCCTGTGTATGAATGTCGTTACTCTCTGGTTTCAAGGGGAGAATAGATTCAGCACTTTGGAATGCACAGCCCAAGAGGGATAGTTAATCCTGTTTTTGACAATCACAAATATAATATGTACAAATGAGAGGAAGCATTATGCATGCTTTTCCTCATTTTACATACAGCACAATATGTTATTTTCCAGCTAATTCACATCTTCATTAAGTAAAACTGTTCTAAGTCTAACTTGCATGCTTTGGATCAGGGAAAAAATGAAGATGATGAACCAATGATACTAAGTTTTATTTTTAAAATTGTTTAATTTATAGGCTTTTTATTAGTGGAGAAAAAATATATGATACAGAAATGGGGCACTCAGACCTAGTTTACTTTGCTGCTATTGACCAAATTATGGTGATTGTGAAGCTCAACAGATCTAACTGGCAAGTCCAACTAGTATAAATATCATCTCTTTTTGAGAAATTAACAAATGAAGAAGACCCTTAAGCTTCTCATACACATATCAAGACTGAAATCCTAGCTATATATTGCTTATCTCCATCTTCCTATCCTTCTTGCCTGTCATTGGTCTCCACATAACCCAATCTTTCTTTCTTAGGAAAACTGGACCCTACATATGTTCAGCAACACTTTTGTATGATAACTCTCAACAACAAGTCTAGCTCTTCTTGGAGCCTCTGATTTGCAAAGAGTCAAGTGAAACACCTCCATGTGATTTATGGTACTTACTACTCCAGACTTTCTCTAAATCTTTGTGGGAGATCAGTTTGCACCTTGGCCAAACCCAGAGTGTTGTAACCTCTCCTGGTAATGAAAACTAAAAGTCAGAGAACTTGCAGACATTTCCAAAGACTGAAAATTGTGACAGAATTTCTTCTCTTCACTTAAGTTGTGCCATGATTTTAATTTTTTAACTTCTGTTTAACAAGCAAATTAAAACTGTCAAAATAAATATGATCACATATTAAAGAAGACTGCAGTTATTTCAGGTTAATTATTGTCAAGATAGAGCAAGGTAATAACTAAACATTAGCTTGAGACACATTTAACAGTAGGGTTCGCCAATGATAAAAGAAGTACTTTTTAATACTTTAATAATAATAATAATAATAAATAATAATAATAAAAAAAAACTAAGTACTAAACATGTCCTCATAAGGCACTGACTAAACAATTACACTATTCTGTTATTGTTACTGAAAATTGGAGCACCCTGAAGAACTAATTGATTTCCTCAAGAGTAAACAGAGCACAATCTTTTTCTAGATGTTGCAGTAATGTCAGGTAAAATTTGACCTGATTTGCAGTAGATATTGATAATGGGATTCATACTTTTATTTTTTGTTAGCATCTGGTTTAAGTCAGTTTTCAAGTTTCCCTCTGCAGAGAAGTATTGGGATGGTCCACTCTTTACAGATGGCTGTCTTACTCCATTGAGAAATAAGAAAGCTGAATCCCATGTTGTTTGTCAATGTTTCTGTGGTGAATGAGCTACACCAGGGAAGAAAACAGCTAAAATCAAGGAAATGCTTTCTAAAGCTAGAGTAAAACAACATAAGAATATGTTCCCTAGATTATTTAAGAATATATAATTATATATAAGAATATATTTTAAAAGTAACTAAAGAGCAAAATTCATTTTCAAAGACTAGAATCAATGAATGCCTTTAGAGTAACTAGATTATAAGATCTTTTAGCTGAGCAACGCATGTTCCCTTGCATTTAGAAACTTCTTCTTTATTGCCAGAAGACAACAGAAAAACTCATAATTCTTGATCATATTTCTGGATGTTGATGGGAAAATCGTAATGCAAACAAAGCATTTCATGTTCAATATTTATATTGTAAGTGCATTTATCTGTGAATTCTGTGACAGTTAGCTTGAAGACATGAGATTTAGACTTCAGAACACTGAGTTAAGCCAAAAGACAGATTCTGAATTTTTGAGATTCTCAATTAGTAATTCCAGTAAGAGATCAGACTAATGATTCACACTTTCAGTAAGGTTCTAAATATCCCATATGTTGTGTTGAAACAATATTCCATTGTTAAAAAAAAAGGGGGGGGGGGGGGGGGATAAAATGAAGTGTAGATTGAGACTAACATTGCAAAATTCCAAAGGTTTTCTTAAATTAAAAGTATAAATTATTATAATACATTCAGAAAGTTTTAAAGCTTAAAGTATGACCCTTTCTGTACGGTCTGAATATGTCAAACAACCAAAGCTGGGACATCACTGTTTTTTGATTTCAACTAATTTCATCAACTCTTTGAGGAAAGTGGTCGGATGACTATTTGATAAATAACCTTTCTACAAAACAACAACTACAAAAGAAAGGGGGATCAATTGTGTTTAAAAGGAAGAGACATTCCTGATAAAAAGAGATGTGCCAAACTGAATGGTTTCTGCCTAAGAAACCTATGTTTCATAAGAAATTAACCTTTCTGGAATGTACATCAGCCTACAGTTTTCATCCCACATGCCAACGAAAATGTTTCATCATTAATTAGATATTGGGCTAAGTAGCTATCTCAAGACCCAGCTTGGAAATCTGCATTCCTATAAGAACAAACGTGAAAGCATTGCAAAAGAACATTGCTTCATAACCTCAGTGACAGCTGAAGTAATGGGGAAATATTGCATGTCTTTGTCATTTTTCTCCTGTGGAGTACAGAAACTTAGTCTAAGCACCTTAGTCATATAAAAGATCTGATCATCAGAATCCACTCGTATAGAAAAGAAAATGCTTTTTCTTGAGATATTATAACCAGAGTAAAAGATACTGTTGGCAAGATTAGTTTTTAGATTTAGAAATCTTCAGAGAAATTTTCACATTGGAGGTGGATCATCATTGGACTACATGGTTTTCCAAGTTCATTTTAAGATAAGAATGGAAAAAAAAAAAAAAAGGGGGGGGGGGGCAATATTTAAATGAAATTCATATCAGACCAGTGAATTCTACATTGATAGCGCCATTCTTTCTTCATTACTTGTCAAAAGAGCCTAGAACACTGATTTAGAATCATCTTCTTAATGTTTTTAAGTTAGATGAGATGAATTATATCAGATGTCATTGTGGGAATCTACTATAGATCACCTAGCCAGGATGACAACACCTATGAAATATTCTTTAAAGAATTAAGAGATACCTCTAAGTCAGCTGCCCTTGTCCTTATGGGTGACTTCAGCTTGCCAGACGTTAACTGAAAATACCACAGAGCTGAAGAAACAGAAATGTGCCCTCCTAGATCCGTTGTTTGTGAACAGACAGGGTCTCATAAGTGGTGATTGGTGGCCATCTTGGCTGTAGTGACTATGAAGTAGTTAAGTTTAAAATATTTGGTAGTAGGATGAAAACTTCCACCAAAACTTCAACTTGGATTTGGGGAGAGCAGACTTCAGGGTGCTCTGCGAACTGGTTAGCAAGGTCCCCTGGAAAACTGCTTTTGAAAGAATTGGGGTCCATCATGCTGGTCTTTTTTAAGTATTACCTCTTAAGAGCACAGGAACAGACAATACTAAAATGACAGAAGTAAAGCAGGTGGGGCAGAAGATCAGCTTGGCTAAGAAGGGATCTTCTTCTAGACCTTAGAAGGAAAAAGAAAGTGTTTGGCCACTGGAAACAAGGCTGGGTGACATGAGAGGACTTCAGAGATGCTGTTCATTGTTGTAGGGAGAAAATACATGCTGCCAAGGCTCAGAGTTGAAGCTGGCCAGTACCGTGGGGGATAACAAAAAGGGCTTTTTTGAATATGTTAATTGCAAAAGGAAGACCAGAGAAAACATTATTTCGTTATTTGATAAAGATGGTCACTTCACAGACAGGGACATAGACAAAGCAGAGATGTTAAATGCCTTCTTTGTCTTTGTTTTCAACACCATTTATGGACTCTGGGACCCCAGGTGCCCTGATCTCAAGGACTGTGACTACAATAAACTCCCAGCCAACCTTAAACTTATGTGGAATTTGCTACTCCAGCTGGATTCACAGAATACTATGAGGCCCAATGGGATTCATCCCAGGTTACTCAGAGATCTAGCTGATGTTAGTGTGAGACCTCTCTCAATTATTTTTCAATGGTCTTGGGAGTGTGGAGAGGTCCTATTTGACTAGAAACTGGTAAATTTTGTTCCAATTTTCAATAAGGCCAATAAAGAAGTCACTGGTAATTACAGGCCTTTCAGTCTCAATTCAGTGTCTGCTAAAATTTTGAAGATTATTCTGGGAGTTATTGAAGAACATCTGAAGGACAATGTGGTCATTGGTCACTGCCAACACAGGTTTATGAGGAGAAGGTCCTGCTTAATTAACTTAATTTCCTTTTATGACAAGGTCACCCTTCTAGGTCATCAAGGGAAACCAGCTGATGTAATCTTGGATTTCAGTAAAGCTTCCAATACTGTTACTCACAGTATCCTTCAGAGAAAATGTCCAGGATACAGCTAGATAATTACATAATGCAATGGATAAACTATTGGCTGATGGGTTGGGTTCAAAGGGTTATAGTAAATGGGATTGTATCAGATTGGCGGCCAGTAACTAGTGCAGTTCTACAGGGCTCCATTTTAGCGCCAGTTCTCCTTATAATTTTCATAAATAACTTGGACACAGGACTTGAAGTTGTATTAAGTAAGCTTGCAGATGACACTCAGTTTGAAGGAGTGACTGACTCTGTTGAACATAGAGAAGCCTTGTAGAGAGATCTCAGCAAATTAGAGAGCTGGTCAATCACCAACAATGTGAAGTTTAAAAGAGTAAGTGCTGGATTCTGCACTTGGGAAGGGCAACCCTGGAAATATATACAGATTAGGAGAGCATCCCCACAGAAAGGGATCTGGGGGTTCATGTTGAGAGCAAGTTGAACATGAGTCAACAATGTCCTGGTAGCCAGGAGGGCCAACCGTATCCTGAGGGTGCATCAGGCCTGGCATTGCTAGCTAGTCAAGGGAAGGGACGGTGACACTCTGCTCTGTACTGGTAAGGCCTCACCTCAAGCAGTGTGTGCAGTTTGGGGCACCACAATATAAGAAGGACATAAAACTCTGAGTGTCCAAAGGAGAAATACAAAGATGATGAAGAGTCTAGAGTGCAAGATATATGAGGAGATTTTGAAGTCCCTTGGTTTGTTCAGCTGATAGAAAAGGAGACAGAGGGGAGGCCTAATGGTGGCCTGCAGCTTCGTCATGAGGGAAGCAGAGGTGTTTTTACTCAGCTGAGCAGCCAAACTCCACCACAACTGCTCTCACACTCCCCCCTCCTCAAAGGGAAAGGGGGAGGAAATGTGATGAAAAGAATTCAAGGGTTGAGCTAAGGACAGGGAGATCACTTAATAATTATTGTCACAGGCAAAACAGACTCAGTGTAGGGAGATTAATAAAATATATTACCTATTACTTACAAGCTAGAGCAGTGGGAAACAAAAAATAAAAAAATAAAAAATAAAAACACCTTCCTCAAAGACTGTTTATGGTATCATATTGATGCTGTGCTAGTCAATGTATTCTTTTTCTATTATTATTACTTTCTGTTGAAGGGACCAGCCCAATAAGGTCTATGTTATGACTAGGATTTTCATAACTATGCAAGAAAGCTTGGAACCAATCCAATCTGAATATCTATGTTCTGTGTATAGCTCTGAAGATAACAGCTTCTATTTTTAAGCTGAAATTAGAGCCTACTAGTAACCAGGTGCCACTGTTACATTAACATATTTAATAAGACACTTGTTTCTCCTGTTAAAAATCTTGCACCCTGTGAGATGGTTGGTCAGACCTAGAAAGGAAATAGGTTTTAAATTTGGTTTGAATGTGATTTAAGACAAACAAATAAACAAACAAACATGCACAAACACAGAGGGGACAACTTTAAAAATTCCTGTAAATATGAGATGATGGAAGAGAGACAGACTCATATAGGGAAATATTTTTATTTTAGTAACCCTCAGGGACTATGGTTAAACTTAGAACAAACTTTTATTTAATTATAAGCTTTTAAACATGGAAACTCAGAGCATCTCGTCTCAAAAAAAAAAAAAAAAAAAAAAAAAGGAAATAAAAAGGAAATAAAAAGGGAGGGGGTGAAAGTGAGTATTTACAAGGTCATTCCATTCTTTTCTTGTGTTTTTTTGGGCAGGTTAGGATGAATTGAAATCAGAAAGTTTCCACCACACATTTTATACTCAACAACTCAGCATTTTCAGAAGGAAAAATATTTGCACTGGAAATTTTCCAGACAGCTTTCTCTTGAATTTTTAAGATCATTCTCCCATTCCTTGGGCTTCTGGACAGAAACCCTTAGCACAGTGTCATGATCCAAACTGCTCATGAGCCACTCTCCAATTCCAAACAATGTAACTGGAGAACATTTCCTAATCTAGCATTATTCCTGTGCTCATGCAGTATATACCTTTGGCTTTCTTGCAATGAGCTTGGTTGCTCCCACCAAGTCGGAAAAGCCCCAGAGCAGTTTTGGAAGCTGCGAGCATTGCAGTGTAGCTGCTTTTTCAGCCCTGCTTGCTGACATAAGTCCACTGCACAGGTGGGAGCATGAGGCTAAGGAGCGTAGAATACCATGAGCTTCCCTGATGTGTCGTAATTAAACACCTGTGTTAAATAGCTCTTTGCGGAGCCACTGTGAAAATGCATGGAGTGCTCAACAGTCCTGAACATTTTCCATCTCTCACTTGGGCAGGTGGTCTTACATTTGAACTTGAGTCTGTTATTAAAATAACATCAAAGAGGGAGACATGATTTTGAGACCTCTTGAAGGACTTTATTTTGTTTTGTTGCTGCTGTTATTTTTAATGTTAAATAGTATTCCTGAACTTGTTTATTTAACATTCCTGGAGTATCTTTATACTCTGCATATATAGACATGCTTATAATTGGTAAAACTATACAGATGATGATACGGCTTAAAAGCCTAGAACTGTTATATACCACAAAATGAGCTCATGTTAGCAAAGGGAAATTACTTAAATAAATGTGTCTGTGGGAAAAGAGACTAATCATTGAATTTCCAGTACTCTTAGAGCCTGTCTCTAGAGTCTTTTCATAAACATGGAGTTCTTCAGGACCTCATAACTCTCTGCTGGGAACAAAGGTTATGTCTATACCAACAAACAAATCAAAGCCAGAACATGCTGTCAACCTCCATTCCCTTATTATACAGAATATGTAATTGTTCACATGCTTTTTGTATCCCTTTGGTTTGCACAGGCTAGCACCTTCCTAGACTATGTCTAGGCATGGCCCAGGGGATTGTACATACTAAGGACTGTTCCCAACAGGCAATTTGGACACTGCTATCCTGTCTGGAGGGAAAGAGACTTTAGGCATGTGTCTGCAAGCCAGACTGTTCCTTCAGTTGTAGAACTGAACTGACCTCTGACTGATCCATGACCTGTTTTATGTAATCATATGCACATAACCAAAGGTTCAAAAACAAACCTCCTGGCAAAACAGTGGTAATGAGCTTGGACCAGGTTCCTTCTACTGAGGTGTATCACAGACAGCCAGGTGGCCATGAAGTGACTCATGATAGCAGTGAGGCAGAAGGTAGCAGTGAGTTGGGTTGCATGGCACGGAGAGGGACTGTGAGCATCAGATCTGCCACAGCATGAGACTTTGGTCAGGGAAAGCTCCAGGGATCACAACTTTATTCTTCATACCAGGCTCATTACTACTGCTATTGACCCAACCTGCAGCCAAGTCAACTGCTTCATTCCTGTAGTCATAAGGACCATGATAATGGACAAAATAGCTGACAATTTTTATGATACTAGCTCTAAAAATTCCCTCAGCTACCCCCATTCTGAGCCTAGTATCTTGTATTTAATGAAGTCAGAACTTGTGTTTTATTTTGTCCTAAACATTTCTTCGAGATAGGTCTTCAGATTTTTTATTTTATTTTATTTTTCTGAAAAGAGGAATTTTGTTTAAAAGCAATGTGGAATGGGAGCATATGTGAGGTTCTTATTAGCTTTGAGATTATTCTAAATTCAGTCACAGAAAATATCCATTTTCTTGAAGAAGCAGCAGTTGTCATATTTTGATGCTGTGGTGTGTGTAATATCAATCTCATGTTTATTTATGCATGTAAAGATTTTATTATTTACATTTAAATATTTATAACATTTCTGCATAAGCAGCCAAAAAAGTTCATCTCTGCCCTTTAGGAGCTAAGCAATTTCATTTTACTAGGTAGACTTTTTTCTATATAAATAATTGACGCATTGATTTCTCCCTCTGTCTTTATACTATTTATATTATTTCTTAAATGCAAGAGAGTTAGAACTAACAGGCAGACTGGTCTGTTTTTATTGCCTATCAAATCCAAACAGACTAATATATCACATTAAGTATCTGGAAAAGTAAGTGGTGATAAAACACTAAGAATAAATAAGAATGAATTCATTAGAATTCAGGTATGAAAGCCTATGCTAATTACCTTGCTATACTGATTTTTTTTTTTTTTTTCCTTAGAAACAACTTTATATAATTTTTTTATTATTATTATTTTCTGGGTTTTGCTGTACTGTTAAGATATTTAGGAATAGGTATAATTGCTAAGCTTTTTTTTTTTTTTTTTTCTATAATACTACTATAATTAAAATATTTTTGTAAAAATAAAGTTTTCATAGCACTTCATAAAGCTGTGATGGTTATTTGAGAGGGTGAAATCAAGAGGTTTTCCTCTGTCAAGTAACTCAGACTAGTTGTGTCTACTTCTCAGGGTGAGGAGAGCATCTTCATCATTCCTGTCTTCCTTCTCCACTAGCTATTATGGACAAGTTAATACTGGCATTAAAACTTTGTCTTCATGACTCCTGCTGAAAACAAACATACAAACAAACAAAAAAACACCTATCATAACAATGAAGGCAACAAAATCTGCACCCACTGACATTTTTAAAAATAGAAATAGAAGGGGAAGGCAGATGCAAAATTTGTGGAGGAATAACTGAGTATGTAAAATAACACAATGATTCAATGACAAATAAAGTTGGCATATATATATACATATGCATGTATATATATAAACTTCCACCAACAAACACAACTAACAGCATAATCCCTGACAAGGAGAAAATAAATTGGTCTTTAAGAGTCCAATACTGCCACCAAACAGCCTGCCAGATGGCATCATAGGTATATTAGGCATTTTTACTGGATGCATCCTTATACAGGACTGTGGTCAAAGAAATAAAAAGAAGTTCTCGTGTTTCCATCAATTGTGTTTGCAACCCAAACAGGCAGAGAGCCAAAAAGAAAACATAATTAGATGACTTACTTATCATAAAAGCCAGGTAGTGTCCAGGCTCTGGGCTCTAGATGATAGTTGTTCCCAGTTCCTGCTAACCCAGTGTTAAACTAAAGGAAAGCATAATCTTCTTCTTTTAGACATCATTCACATTTTATATTCTTTTGGCTGCTTCTCATACCTTTTCCTTTTGTGTATTTTTCCCACATGGAAGCAAATGATGAGATTGTCTGTTCTTGCTACTGAGCTAGGAATATTGTCCTTAAACTCACACCCAGCACACCACAAAATCTACTTCATAAATTTCCCTTACAGATGTTCAGGAACCAGCGCCTAGGGGTAGGTTTCCATTGTTTCTCCTGTTTCTATTAAAATCATTTCACACAATTTCAGTTTGCTAATTTAATTTTTAAGGTTTCATTCTGATTTCTTACAGGTTTGTGGATGGATAATCTTCCCTTGCTTAATTTCAAAACCAGGAGATTGTGTGGAATTTCAAAAACAGCTCCAACATGAACGTTGCC
Organism: Oxyura jamaicensis; assembly: GCF_011077185.1. NCBI lineage: Eukaryota > Metazoa > Chordata > Aves > Anseriformes > Anatidae > Oxyura > Oxyura jamaicensis. The sequence continues at coordinate 114,315,891 of NC_048895.1, read as the reverse complement.
AGTTTTGCAACCTGCATAAGTAACCCAAGGGAAAAGGGAACAGAGGAAAAGAAAGGAAAAAGGTGTAATTAATGGTTTAAATTGCACCTCAGAAAGAAAATAAAATGAAATAGCTTTATTAAGAGTGAAAGTCAAGCTTGAGAATTGGATCATTTCTGCCAAAATATAGATGTTTCTGTTGTTTTTTCTAACCTCAGCTGTCCCTGATACACACATGCACAAACATGAAAAAAGCTAGTTTTGAAATTTGTATCTATTTTGAAGTTCAGAATAAATTTTCTCCTTTATTATTGAGATTTACCTTACCTAATTTAGGTATATACCTACATCTAAAGCAAAGAGTTATATACCTATATCTAAAGCAGAGTCCAGACTCTTTTTACAAACTGTGGAGAGCAAGAATTTTCCGAGAGCAGTTCATCTCCTCCTAGAGTAAAAGAGGAGAAAAGCATCTGGATTTGAAGGCATGTATTTTTTTGAAGGCATGTATTTTTCTCTACTAAGAAAGTTACTGTATCACCAAGTCCTGGTCTCAGATGATTAGCTTGTAGACCTCAAATGGCAGGTGAGATAAATCTCATTTTCTGTGACTTGCACATATTGCAAATACTGCACGAAATAAAAACCCAATTTCTCCTGAATGTGGCAGAAGCTATATTTTAAATGATTGTAGTTAGTTAGCAACAGGATCTTGTATTTTTAGGTTTGAGAGTAGAGGATTTACAGGACTCTTGATATTTAATTTTTGGGCTGTCCTGTTCTTCCAAACTCTAGTATTGGATTCAAATATAGATACTAACCAAACCATAAACTCACACAAATATCTCTGAAGGATGTAGATGCATAGCTAGTGACTGCCATCATCATTGATAAGTTTCTGTCTCCTAGAATAAATTTCATCTATGAAAATAAACATTTTGATGAAAGATGGGGGATTGCAATGATTCAAGTCTTAAGAAAAAAAAAAAAAAAAATGTAGCATACATGGAAGGCCTGGAAATATCAAAATAAGCTGTAGACACATTATTTAAGGAATTTAAGTGGTTTAACCTCATTGAAAGCACAAAAGGTCTAGTGCTGTTAAAAAAAAAAAAAGGGGGGGGGGGGTCCTCACCTTCAATTTACTGTACACAACAGATGTCAACATTCATAATGCTGTTAGCCCCAAGGAAATGTCCTTATGAGTAAGTTCACTTGCAAGAACTGAGAGACTGTAAATGGCTTGCATGAATACCGTGGGACCTGTGTCTAAAGAGAAAGGAGAAACATTCATTAGTTAAAAAATAGCTTGGCTTCTTTTTCGTCTTTTTCATCTCTTACCTCTGCTCTGCTACTGCTTTTGGTCTATATAATCAGCTAATGAGTTTTCCACTTCTTCAGGCAATGAGGCAAGTTGTGCTTGAAGAAAAGTTGTGCCTAGATTCATTCGAATGCATTCATATACTATTAAGAAATATTTTAAAGAGTAGCACATTTAAACAAATATTAAATTCACACAATTGTTAATCAGTGTGCCATCTGGAAACATTTGAAAGTTTAGACTCTTAATTGCCTGAATCTCATAAATGTTCAAAATTGTTGCATACTACAGGCTATAATGCATTTAGGACTTCTTTACTGTATAAATACATGTAATTAAAACCTGAGATAGGAACACTTTCCAGCAGCTGTTGTGAGAGCTGTAACCATCTTCCCTATTAATCTTCAGGGATTTAAAATATGTGTTGCTGAGCACCAGGGTCAACGACATGCCATTACATTTGAATCCCACCATTTGACAAAGCATTGCATTCTGTTTCTAAATTCTTTCATGTGATTGACAGCTACATCCATTTCTTCCTGAGGCCACTCTTTAAATTCCTTTGTACTTGTAGAAGCAAGTTTGCTGGCTCAAGAATTTTGTCTTAACTCTGCCTCTAAGACTTGTCAACGGCAAATTAGGACAAGAAATTCTAATTTATGTTTCAAAGGCACCTATGGTAGTAAGAGAAACTATTTTTATTTACATTTTTTTCCTCAAAAATGTCAAATCAAAGACTCTATAATTATTATATATTTTCAGGAGATGTCATTATATTGACTTCAGGGGGCAAGTGGTAGGTGGGGTTAATCTGAGTAGTCAGTGAAATGCACAAAGGATTTCTATTCATTGCACACTTTACTTAGAGAATTAACTACCTCAGTAAGAAAACAGAAATATTTAGGCTATCAGCTGCTCTAATTCAAGATCTTTGAACACAGAGACAGAAGAAACTTCTCAGGTAGGGCAACTTTTTCATGCCCTTAGGTCAGTTGAAGAGTGTTTCTTGACCAAGGTAATTAAGAGGATTTCAGTGATGGCGCATCTACTGTTTTTCAGCAAACATGTTCAAAAATCATATATTAATGGTTTGTTTTAATAGCACCGCTCTCTTTTCTTTCTCAGGAAATTCTCCAGGTCGATTTCCTGTGTTCTCCTGTTCTCACCATGAGTCACAGATGATCCCTACCTGGCACAGTCCAGCAACAGACAACTCTGATTTTATCTCTACATTAGCTTTCAAATTATGGCTATCAACCACAAGCACCTTTTGCAGCCAGACAAGCATTTAGCAATTTACATGATACATATTCCTTTATGTTGTTTCCAGATACTAAAATATATTTGATTAGGACTTGGGGGGAAAAATTGGGATTTTTATTTTGTTTTTGATATTGTTTTGAAATATCCAAGAACATTGATTATTATTCTAGAGGAGATATGCAGTTGTGGAGAGGAAAGAGTACATCATGTGATCTTGAGACTGATGATGCATGTTGGTATACTTGCAATGGGTAATTATGAGGTTGGTAGCTGATGGGAATGATTATCTCATTAGGATATATATATATATTAATATATATATATATTAATTTATTTAATTAATTAATTAATATATTTTATATAATTAATTAATATATATATATTATTTTATTTTTATATGATTACAAGAGTATTCAAGAAACTAACTACAGAATATCATTGCCCAGAAAATTATTTCTATGTGGATCTCCATCAGGACAAAGGAAAGCATGTCTGGGAACAGAAACCCTGTTAGACAGGTGCATGATTATCAAAGCATAACTGTTAAATGAAAAAAGGAGAATTTCTCATGCTACTTTTGGATAAGAATTAACATGTTGTGAAGCTTTTTGCTTTTTCTTTTGCCTGAGCTTATATCCAAGAAGTAACTCATTATCTGGAGCAAGTAAGATTCATTTTGTTACCCACATTCCAGTTCAAAAATGTGATCTTCTCAATTTTTCAGTGGTAGGTACCTTGAATAAAAAGCCCCCTGTCCTATAAGTATATGGAGAATAGGGCTATATGTGGCAGTAGTGGACATGAAAATCAATAGCTGATACTGTCCTCTTTATCTTGGCAGTTCTGATGAGACCAATCCACTTAATCTCTTTTCTGCCCTCTTGCACACGTGAGGGATGGAGCAAAGAGCTCTTTTGCAAGAAGACCATGGGCAAATAAGGTGTCCCAAATTATGATCCCACAGAATAACTGTAAACTGGGAGCATCAGTATTTCCTCATCATTATCACAGTCATTTGTGAAAAAAAAGAAGGCCTGGAGGCTCTCTCTCTCTCTCTTTCTCTCTCTCTCTTCTCCTTCAGACTATCTGCTGTTTAAGAAGCACATATTTTCTTGAGAAGAGAAATATTAAATATGGGAGGTTACCTGTAGAGAGTTCTGACCCAGACATTGTTGGAAACGTGCAAAAGAAGGAAAAAAAAAAAATAGAGCTTTAAATCAGTATTTTTGTGACACAGCTGACAGAGCATAATGCAAGTAGGGCTTCCATACCTTTGGGTTATGAAATGAGAGACACGGGGCCTGAGCTATTAGTGTAAAAGAGAAATAAATGTGCTGTTTTAGCACAAATGGAAAATTCCCACCACTTGACTCATGCAGTCTTTTGCAGGATGAAGAATCAAATCCATTTAAACAGCAAAAAGAGTATTATTTTCCTTTAAATACAGATATATTGCAGTTATAATTGGCAGGGCTCTGGAATTCAGGATTCCCAGGTTTCTGTTTCAGGACATCAATTCAAGATCTATTTTCTTTGTGCTTATTATCAAGGAGTTGATTTCTTCTTTTCTTTCCTGAATTTGGAAATATTAATTTGCTCTAAATTCAAGGTCTGATCTATTGTCCAGTGTATGTTTCTATTGTTCTAGTGTTTGAAATAAAGGATGATTATCTTCTTTACTTTGGTTTTTGCACAAAAATATCTGTTATTATTGATCTCTGCTACTGCTTTCCTGTGTGACACTGGGCAACTCATCAAATCATTTCACCATTTTATTTTGTTTTATTTTTATTTTTTCATTAATCTGCTGTTTTGTTCTTACATTTGTAAATTAACTGTATTAACTCCTCTTGTCCTCTTCAACTGTTAACACTTTGGTCCATTTATTTCTGTAAGAAAAAAAAAAAAAAAAAAAAAAAAAAAAAAGGATAATATTTCTACTAAATGCTCTGAAAAATGAAGACATGAGATAAATCAAGGAAGCATGAGAAAAATGCCACATAATGAGTTACTGTGTATGCAGTGGGACAACTGAAGCTGCGCAAGTAATGGTTTTGTTTTTCTAGCGGAGTCCCCTCGTGTCCAATAATCTTATTTGTGAATGGCTGCAACATTCAGAGATTTCCTTTCTTCCATGGATTATCTGCTATCTTCAATAACTGAGACTATACTGAGCCTGCTCTATAAAGGAAGTACTAGCAATATCTCTTTCATCTACCTGGCCACTTATTTTTTATGAAACTCAGAAGCTGTAACATCCTTGCAATCTGTACCCCATCTGTTGAATTTTGGCTGAAATTTTCCAACAGATGTTTTGCAATGCTACTGTTCCACCACAGTCCTTGCCCAACACGCTTGACTGACATGCAGGCCAGGAACCCAACACTATGGTATGCATACAAGATAGCAAGATAAAGCTTTAAAAACCCTCTTCATTCGTACTAATAAATCTACCCCTGGATATCAACATCTATATACCTCAGATGCAAGCATATCTCCAAGATAGCCTCAGTCTTCCCTCTTGTGAAATCCTGCATGTCAAGCTCAGAATTTCCTGATAGTCTTTCTTTTGAGTTCTGCTAGATTTTGTGCTGCTCACAATGCAAATCTAGTGCTACAGACTATTCAGAGTGGATTATGCTACTCTAATGTTACAAATTATTTGGATTGGATTATTTAATTGGATCATTTTGGAATGAAGTATCATGGTGACTAAAATATCAGAACAAGATGCCTCTACATTGCAAAGTGATAGCTCTCTGGTTCCAATTTGACTCAGGGATAAAGTGGTTCCAAATTTTACAAAACAAAGACTTTACTGTTAAGATATCCCATTCATTGCAAAATAAGTAGCTTATGAGACATCCTAAAGGAGAACTGCAGGCCACTAGAGCCTTTGGGATTCTTGACACAGACATTAATAGGAGCCACTACATCCAGCACACTCAGTAGAAAAACTGTAAAATCATACAGTAAGTTTTGAAGGTGGGTTAGACATAAAAAAAAAATTTAGGTGCAATTGATCTTGCCTTGGACCAGGGGAATGGTACAGAAGATCTTTCAAAGTCTTTCAAAGTCTTTCATAGCATGACTTTCTGTGATCTTTAGGAATGGTAGTTCACTGTGTTTCTTCTCCTAGCACAGTAGTGATGCTGCAGTGTGGACCTTTAGTGCAAGTATTATGCACAGATAATAAAGAGATCAGAAGATAGGCATACAGTTATGGTATAGAAATAGATTTATTATCCTTGTCTGGATATGACAGTGTTGACATTGGTAAGCCTGATCTTTGTTATTTACTCTGCTTCTTATTGTTTCCCCCAGCATCTATTTTTTATAGCAAAGGAAATACCAAAATTACCAATCCTCTTCTCCTGAACCTTCCTCACACACAGCCTACAGGATCTCTTGACTAAAACAACATGAGACATTATTCCTCTTTAACAAACAGGCTGAAGAAAGGGTTAAAGGTCTTTTCTGCACCTGGAAAAATTTTTTCAACAGTAGCATAGATGAGCAGTCAGACAGCAGCCTTTGATCTTTCCATGCTGTGTCGCAGCTTGTGCAGTAAAGTATTTCATGTGAAGTTTGGGAGAGTCAGCCATCTGACTGTGAAAGGTGGGGAATGCCATGATAAAGAATATTTAGGAAAGATACACTCTGAGGCCTTGTTTCATCAGACGAGACTGTCAAAATCCATTTTCTTTGTATATGAATCACAACTGGACAGTTGCACAGGTTGAGGCAGTCTTTGCAAGGTCTGCCTTTCCTGCCTAAAGGACACAGAGGTAGAATCACTTTTCACAGAGTAAACCAGACACTCCAGGATAGATCTGATTCTCAGTTTTCTTATCTGAATCCAGGTCCAGATTTATCCTTTATGACTTAAGGAATTATAGTTGTTGTTGGATCAGTATCTAGTGAGTGAAGAAAGAAAGAGGTATCTCAGGAGAACAAGCCAGCTCAACTAAGAGGTATCACCTCATGAATGTGCTTATGTCCTTCACTGTAGATGCATCCTAAACTGCCACAGACATCTCACATAGCTAATATAAAGTTTTGTGGGTCAACAAGCCTGTTGACCAAAATGTGATCAGAAAGTAACAAGGTCCATAACATGTGGGAAGTTCATGGATAACAGGATCCAGCAGCTCCTGATTCTGGCATTAATTTTGTCCTGAAGAAACAGTGTAAACATTTCTCTTTCCCCCACATAGCTGCTGAGCATGATTTCATGCACAAGGCTGTAGTCTATTGTACCATTAAGTCAGGATATGTCTTGTAGTGAAAACAAGAGACACAATGGGAAAGGATTCACTAGATAAAATATTAGATATAAATGTTCATAACACAAAGGTATTTAGAAACATGGACTGGGGCACACGGTCTCAATAACTTATTTTAAAGAATAATCCCAATTATGAAGCTTATGTTTTCCCATAAGCTAACCTGTCTGAGAATTTTATTTTATTTTTTTTCCTACTGTGAAGACAGGGAAACTACTGAGGAACACTATGTAATATCCAAGTCTGGACAGGTGTGAAAAGAAGGTGCACAGATGGAGTGTGTGTCTCTTGAGGCATCTTTTATTGATGGTTCTGTGTGGTTCTTTAGGAAGATCCAGCAGTGAGTTTGAAGTGGGATAAAACCAGGGATTTCTGTGGCATATAGTAGTTCCCAAGCTCAGGTAGTATATTTCATGGCCATGGAGTGACTAGTCTCACAGTTCTAACAGCTACCTGTTTCCTAGTAGGATTTTTTACTTTTTAGACCTCCAGACCTCTTCCAATTCCACCCCAAACTGGAAAATAAAATCACAAGGTAATGGAGAAAAAAAGCAATTAGAAATGAAAACATATTCATAGACAGAGATATCACAGATTTTTTTCTGTTGATTTTATTTTCCTTTAAGAAAATATTCTGAAAATCATTTAGATAACAATTGACCCTAAATTCCAGTCAAGGAGAAACAACCAAGTATCATAACAATAAGCCATACCAAAACATTGCTTTGTGTTATGCACACACCACATTCAAGCATATATACAGATATGTAAAACATGCATGCACACACACGTTTATTTATGAATACATATGCTCTCTAGAAGACCTGATTTCATCTCGATACATTCCTTCAGTGCACCTTACAAAGTAAGAAGTCACTTCCGATTTTACTACATTAAATCTAAGCTATTTGTAATTTCAGTATAATTTCCATAAAATGATGTCAATTAGCCTAAATGATAGCTTCAGAATATTACTGTTTGTTCTTGTATGCAATGTAGCTGACCTGATTTTCTTCCAAGATGTATAAATAAGTCTATCACACTCAGTTTTCTAAGACATGGAAAAGGCAAACACTATATCCATGCTTTTTTGTGATATATAGAAAGTAAGAGAATATCAACACAACGTTTTTCATCAATGTTTTTTGTTTGCTTGTTTTTAGTTTGTCTTTGATAAACAAGGAGAGAAAAAACCCTTACAAAGCAAAACATTACAGAAAAATCAGAATGCAACTTTTATATTTCTATCTCCATCTAACACCGTCTAACCTACGTGGCATCTGTAGGAGGCAGATCTGAACAGGACTACACAAAGTCTTTTGCTTTATTACTTAATCACAGCAAGATCAACCATATCTAAGCTCTTTTGGCAGCTGCTTACCTACCCTGTTCTCAGAAACATCCAGGGATGGATATTCCACCACCTATTTCTCAAGCAATTTACTCCAGTGCTTCACTTTCCTTCATGTTTCTCCTAAAATATAGATGTTAGGAATATGCCACATAAATATTTAGGGAAAAATAAGCAACAAAACAGAAACTAAAAGTTTTTTTTCCACTTATGTTAATCAGGATTACTTTCTGTAATGCATTTTCTTTGATGTCCGTGCACTGGAAACAGATGTGTCATGGTTACATTTATTCATGGAATGGAGAGCACGGAAGAAGCAAAACTGAATTCTTTCATATGGGCCAAGGACAGTTTTTTGTAAGATAAAAATAGCCCAACTTTTAAATTTAATATACAGAATTGTTATGTGCTAGAATCAAGTGTAAATATCCCTTTTCTTGTCCTGTAGGACTGAAGGACTGTAGGACTGATTTGACTGTAAAGATTTTGGAATGTTTAGGACTCAATTAGGACTCAATTTTGGAATGTTGAGGACTCCTGTTTCAGGACTCAATTTTGCTTTCCAGGGGCTTGTACAGAGGAAGAAAGCCACATTCACAAGGGAGAAGAGGGAAGAGTTAGAGGGCAGGGTAGAAAGGAATAGTGAGGTACACATAGTCAGTGATGGAGCTTTTCAGTTTATCCTGTTGCATCACCACCTAAATACCCATATTTCTATCCATAAACATATGGATAAATCTGATGACCAGACACATAAATATGCAGTTTCACAGTAAATTAAGTGTGGGCACAGATATCAGTATGTTTATGTGTATAAACATGTATGTGATTTTGTATTTGTATACATAGAAAATATATTATGCTACTTTTGATGCCTGTCTGGTAAAAAAACTACATGTAATTTTCAAACACCATTAAAGAAAATTTTGTTTCTTTTTATTTATTTATTTACTTATTTATTTTTAATTGGAAGTGTTTCACTTAAATGAAGAGATTTCTGACAGGCATTTGTTTCTTCCTTCCTTTCAGAACTTACATAATTAATAACTACTGAAATCTTCTGTATGTGTTTGAATGGCATGATCTGGATGGAGTTGTGATCTGGATGGAGCATAAACATAGTTGCTGGTTTACGTAGCTGCCTGCCTGGTCTTCTTTAATAGTACGAGAAATTTCTGCAGCACCCTGTTGTGGTACTGGCAGACCCAGGTTCCCTCATCTTTTCTCTTGTCCTTAGCCTGAATGAAATATATCAGCAGATAATTGCTCTCCTCTAGAGCTGAATACTCTGATTCTTGCTGAAGAAGCAGCATTAATTTTAACATCAATAATACTTTTCAAGACCTCTTGCCAAAGAATAATGAATATAACTGGGTCGAACTTCCCAAACTCCCATAATAGAAATCAGATACAAGAGTGAAATTAAAGGGTCTCCCAGGCTCTTTCTCCAGCCATTGATCTTCTTTCCATTTTTAAGGAAACAAATTATACTAGTTTAAATAAAGGGAATCCTGACAACCATTTATTTTTGCTTTCCTTTCAGAGCTTTCACAGTTAATAAACACTTAACATTTTCAAAATTAATTGCAGTGGAATTTTCTGCACTATTTAGAGAGCCTTGAAAAAAGGAGTTGTCAAACAGACCCAATATGTCTCAGACTCGGCAACCATATGACTTAGCCTTGTGTTTTAGCCATACGGATGAGGAAGGCAACTGTGATTACTCCTCGTGAAAGGGGGGGAAGTGAGACAAGATTGCTAGTGTCAGCCTGGGCTGTCAAGTGTAACCAAGACTGTAGAATTGCTGAGCTGTGTACCCAAGAGTGTGTCAAGGCTGGATGAATTCCATAAAATAGGACAGTCTATCACGTGGTACTTTGAGCCAGCTAAAGAGTATGTGTGCCTACAACAGATGTGCCCTGTTAAAATAGTACCCAAAAATGGTCAGGTGCCAGCATAACAAGTTTGTGAGCAGATCCTCCCAGCAGGAGCCAATTTCAGTGAAACAAGCTGGCAAGGCAGCATACTTGTCATGGATGCAAATGCCAGATCTGGCATCTGCAGGTCTGTGGCACGGGGGGGTGGGGAGAAAGATCCAAGTTTCCACCACCAACTGGTGCCAGAGCTTCAAAGAAGAAATTTTTCAGATGTTTGGTCTGTACAAAATATTATCTCAGTAAAAAATAATAATAAATAAGTAAAGTAAAGTAAAATAAAATAAAATAAAATAAAATAAAGTAAAGTAAAATCAAATCAAATCAAATCAAATCAACAAGAACAAAATCCGATGCAGTAGCTACTCTGTAGTCTGGTGGTATCCTTTCCATGTCTGTTAAAAAATGCTAGTGTCCCAGCTCCTCTGAAGTCATGTTCTTATCATGGCACCTCTGTACACAATTATGAAAATAGTCAAAGCCCAGAAAATCTAGGAAAATGTTCTGTTGTGAAAATGTGAGGGCCCATATAAGGCCATTTTTTTCAGACTTTTCACTCATTAAGGATAACTGGGGATTGTCTATATAAATACAGAAGCCTGCTGTTACAGGGGTCATTTCTCATTATGATTTTTCCATGGAAGCCCAAACAATTGTTTTAAGTCTGGTGCTTTCCCAGAAGACAGATATAAAAGAAAATGATGGACAAATTTATATTGAAACTTTCTGATTTATTGAATGCAGTTGTCATTCAGGAATAGAAGACACACTAGAACATATTTCAGCACTCAAGGAAACTGGTTAAAGTCAAATTTTCATGATTATCTCCTCCTTCCAAGGTTTTAAAATATCTTTTACAGTAAAATATTGCTGTTTACAACTTCTGTTCTATGCAATCTACCAATATGACTAGAGAAAATTTGCACCTTGCACCCAGATGGAGCATCTCCCCCGAAGACTAAGGGGATGACTAATGACTACCATCACTGGGGAGATGTTCTGCAGGTTTCAGAGTCACACCAGAGACAGATGGTTTGCAGTTTCACTTAGTCTTTTATTGATGGTAGGTGCAAACAGCCTGTAGAACAGGCTTGCCAGTATTACAGAAGCAGTGCCAAACCAGCTGTTTTTTGCATTGCTTGGAACCAGAAATGTCTCTTTTTCTTGATTTCAGGAGAATGAGTGGTGTCTTAATTTCCAGGAGAACATATAGTTTACTGTAATCATTCAGTTTCTTTTCAAGGCAGCAATCTGTGATGTCTTTTCCTAGTGTCAACAGGTAGAAGCTGGCAATGGTCATCTGAGATTTCTTTCATCAGGAATCAGATTAACCATGATGAGTTGGATCTCCTACACAAGACTTCCAGTCATGTCTTGCCAGTATGTTCCTCCTATAGTTTGGATCTATGTTAGTGAACAAAAAACACCAGTAATAATAATAATAATAATAATAATAATAATAATAAAAGTATAAAAATAGAACACATTGGTTTGAAACTCAAATGAAAGAAAAAGGAGAAAGAAGAGAGAACTCCTCTGGAGTTATACTGACTGAGTTGTTCTCTGATTAGACAGTTTTGAGTGTCAGCTGAAAAACTGGACAGGGGAGAACTGTTATAGCAAATATATACAGAGTCCAAGATAAACAGACTAAGGCTATGGCTACAGATTGGTTAACCTGGCCTGAGAAAAGAATTTCTTGGAAAAAATAATAAGATTTTGGAATATGGAAACTCCTTACATCCTTTCCATCGTCCTCCACTGCATAATGCTTCATTTTTTCCTAAGCTAAGCTGAAGAAGTTCTGAAAGATTTCACGAGAACATAGAAAACTCTGCAGATTCTTTCTATGGCTACAATTTCTTAATTACCTGTAAGGGAAATTCATATTAGTAGCCCAGCATTTAAAGACATTCAAACTGGACTGAGGCAGAAGTTGCTTAAAGGTTTAGATTTAATCTCAGCTTTACTCTGAGATTTAGTATGACTACCTCTTTTCAGTTTTGTAGCTGCATACCTTGTTTGTCAGTTGTGTTGGAAGATACTGAAGGATACTGAAGTACCAGAGAGCTGGTGACATCCTGTCTTTTAAATCTACTTGTTTTTAAGAAAAGCAGAATTTTGTAGACCTACACTTGTTATTCTGATATGATAGTCTAGATGTTTTTCAACCATGAATATCGCTAATTTGAAAATATTATCAGGTAATCACCAATTGTGAAAAAAACTACTGTGAAAATTGGTTGCTTTAAAAATAAAGTGATTGAGCTTATATCTCAGGCCATGGAAACGTGGTTTCTTCTCATCCAGCTCCACTGCTGGAAAGCATTGCCATGTCTATATCATAACACTGTTCTGGCTAGAGCCTGAAAAGAACATCCAAGTGCCTTAATCAGGGATGTGGAAAAACCAAGGGACCTGGAATGCATGTCAAGCCACTGAGCATAAAACCCTGAGGCTTCTGAAAAAGTTTATGCTAAATTTAGGCTGGGAAATTCTAAGAACAGGACTAGGGTTTCTCCTAGTTCCCATTGCAGTAAATCCTTTAGTTATGTTCTGACCTGTGGAGAGCTGTGAGTAAGCAGAGGTATAGGGACATCTCTGCAGCACCTAGTAAAGTATACATCTTCCTAAAGAAAAGCACCTATAGGAAGTGTGTTTCACAATTTATTTCAACTAAAGGAGAAGTTATTAATCTGGTTAAACCTTTCCCTGGAAATGTTTATTTCTAACCACTGGTTATTATGATTTATTTTTTTTTAGATGATGAACATGAATATAGAGATTTGCACTAAACTGTAAACTCACATAAGCTGAATCCACCTAGACAACTAAGTCCAAAGAGTCCAAAAAGTGTAAGTTGGCCTACTCTGAGGTGCCAAAATCAAAATGATATGTCTTTGGCTCCATATATAAACACTGAAGAGAAAGAAGCCCTTTAGTAGCTGACTCAAAGCTCTTACATTGCACTTCATTTCTGAATCTTCCTTTGGAGTTGTATCTGTTGACTAGAGGCAGTTAGAAAAGCTATACTCCAGACAGCAGATTTACTTCAGGCACTATTTATGCTGTTCTTTCCTTTCTTCGCCCCCCCTTAAAAGTATACCTTCATTGCAATTTTATTTTAAAGATTTGTGGTTCATGACAGGTGTGTGTGGTTTTGTTGCTTTGTTTTTAAATATATGTTGTTATTGATTTCCAAAGTTTTCAGACTGTGTCTGGAAAAAAAAAAAAAAAAAAAAAAAAAAAAGGTTTTCAGGGCCTTGCGTCAGTAACAGACAGATTCAAAAGCTGATCTGTTCAATCCTTAAAGGTCAGGAGCAGATCTGGTCTTTTGCATTTCCACAATAATGTAAACCTACCTCAGAAAACTTCTGACTCACTAGAAAACTTCTGACTCACTAAAAAGTCTAACTAACACCTGAGGGGAAATCTCAAATGAATTGTATCAGGTAATAAATTCTTTGTAAAATCCCAAATCCCATCTTTTTTTTTTTATTTATTTATTTTTGGTTGGTTGGTTGTTTTTTGTTGTTTTTCATTTGCTTGTTTGTTTGTTAGTTTCTTCCACTCCGAAAGACAAATTACTAGGGAAGACTCAATAAGTTTTACTTTACAAACAGTTGTGCTGGGAGTGTTTTATTTTTGTTGTCTGGAATTTGCTTTGCTTTGTTTTGCTTTGTTTTTGTGGATATGGACTCTCAGGTGTCTTACCTGCCAAGGGAGGTATTTGAGGTTTCAGATTTGATAGAAAGCTCTGAAAAGCATCAGAAGTCATCATATTTTGTTCACCAGTGCCTAATAACATGGAACCTCTTTTTCATGTCTGGCTTTCTCAACAGTTTTCTGGTAAACCTTGAGGTTTTTACTTAAAAAATCAAGAAAGTTCATCTACTTCAGGAAACATATTTTTTTAACCTTTGTGGGTTCTGAGAAAAGTTTTAAAACTTGACCTGACATCACCCTGAAGAATTTTAATAAAATAAAATAAAGTCAAATTCTCAAACCAGTCATGGTGGTCCAGAATTTTAAGTCATTGTATTTGAATTTATGAGTCATTACAATGTAGACCAAGAAAATAGAATGAGATTCTTTTCTCTGAAATTTATGGATTGGCTTCAGATCCAGGTGTCTGAATATAATACTTTGATTCAGTTACCTAAATATATATGTTTAGGACCATCTGTGACTGTCTATGGTATCCAAGAAATCTGCTGGCAGATATGACACAGAGCTTATATCTGGTACTTATATCAAGTGGGATAGCCAGGGGCTTTTCAAAAGGCATCAGAAATTTATGCTTTGGCTACTGATCCAAATCCTAGTCAACACAATGAAAGGAAAAAGATAAGTAGAAATATATTTAGATACCTACATTTAGCTAGTTACATAACTCACTAGGCTTTACAAAGGGTTTCATCTTTTTTTCCAGCACTTGGGTGTTTATTACTGTCAAAATGTCCTCATATATCCAAGACATGAAGCTGTCAGGTGAGACACATGGTCAACATGCTTTTGTAGAGAAAGCCTGAGGTCAACTTTTGTACCTTGCACTACATGACAACATGTAGGTAACTGCCAACAAAATAAAACCAGGGACTTTTAAAACATAGCTGATTTGATCTGATTTGGATTATATTTTAGGATGGGTGGAACCAGACTCTCAAATATTAGTTGTTTTCCTTTGAGTGCAAAGGGAGTCCAAATGACTATCTCAAGTGGGGATCACTACACAGCAGAGACCTAAAATAAGACATGAAGATTCACACCCTTAAGGTTGAATTTAAAAGCACAAGAACATTAAATAGGGAAAGTTTCACAGAAGCAAGAGGGGCTGTGAAAGTATGCTGTGATTTCAGAGCAGATCTGAGCATGTCTATCTGTCCTCTCCTCAAACTACTAGTGTCCCTATGTTTTCTTAAAGAATTGTAGTGGTTTTATCGTGCTAGGCAGCTGAACAGCACAACCACTCTCTCACTCTCCTTCCTCAGATGAGGGAGGAAGAAGTAAAGGAAAGAACAATTCACAGGTTGAGAAAAGGATAATTTAATTAAAGAGAAAAAATATTATTAAGGAAATATTATTTTTAATTAAACAATTCAACTAAAGGCAAAAAAGGGAAAGGGGAAGAGGAAGGGGGAAAGGGAATAATAAAACAAAACAAGTAAAGGCTATGTGGAAGTGCAGAGGAAAGAAATTGCTCTCTACTTCACACAAATGAGTGATGCTTGACCACGTCCTTGAAGCAGGGCCTCAACACACGTAGCTGGTGTTCAGGAGGAGGACAGACGTTTTCACAATGAGAGCCCAACCCTCCCCTCTTCTTCCTTTTTCCACCTTTTATTGCTGATTTTTCCACCTTATTATTGCTGAGTGTGACATCATATGGTATGGAATATCCCTTTGGTTGGTTTAGGTCAGCTGCCCTGGTGATGTTTCTTTCTCATTTTTTTGCCCACCCCCTAGGAGGGTGAGAGAGAGTCCTGATGCTGTGCCAGCATTTCTCAGCAGCAGACACAACACCGGTGTGATCCCACTGCTGTTCTAGCTCCAAGTGCAGAGCGCAGCACTGTATGGGCTGCTGCAGGGAAAGTTAACTTCCCAGCCAGGCCCAGTACAAAAATATGTCTTCCAATTTTTTTTTTTTTTAATGTTTAAATTATGCTTTTTACTGCTTCATATCCAGAAGCAGAAAGATAACAAGCACTATTCTCTGGAGGGAGAACGGGCAGAAGTAGGTGCTGGGCTGCCTTGCAGGCAGGTGTCCTTTCTGCCTGGACCTACCAGACAAGCTGCCAGCACCCCTCCCTGCCCAGGTCTCCTGCCAATACGCAGTGTGACTTTCTACCCCCCAGGGGCAAACCCCTGGGGCAGGGATTTCAGCTATGACCTCAAGAAGAGGAAGGCTGGAGGGCTCTTACCAAAATCAAGATGCTCTCCTGTGTGCATTTAATTCTTCACAGAATCACAGAATGGTTTGCGTTGGCAGAGACCTTAAAGATCATCTTGTTCCAGCCTCCTGCCATAGGCAGGGACACCTCCCACTGGACCAGGTTACACAAAGCCCCATCCAGCCTGGCCCTAAATGCCTCCGGGCACAGCTTCTCTG
Source organism: Oxyura jamaicensis (assembly GCF_011077185.1). NCBI lineage: Eukaryota > Metazoa > Chordata > Aves > Anseriformes > Anatidae > Oxyura > Oxyura jamaicensis. Next base: position 114,299,648 of record NC_048895.1, on the reverse strand, counting down.
TGCAACCTGTTCAAGTGCCTCACCATCCTCTGAGTAAAGAATTTCTTCTTAGTAGATAATCTAAATCCACCCTCCTTCAATTTAAAAAGTTACCCCTTGTCCTATCACTATATGGCCTTGTAAAAGGCAAATCCAGGTAATCATCTCTAAAAATACAAACCTTCAGCCCAAAGTTTTCAACCATGAGATGAATTCCCACAGTGATAATGCAAACAAATGAAAGTTTTTCCTTACATATAGGTCCTGAATACAAACAGTGTATGACAAGCAAATCCCAAAATTCAAAAGGGTGAATGCTGATTATCAAACTTGACAATCACAAAGGAAAAGCATGATGCAAGCCCCCATCTCTACTCTCTGTGCACATATGAAACCATTTTACAGACATGCACTCACACAACTATCTTTCTCTTCTTTGCAAACAAAGTCCCTACAGAAGATGAACAAGATTGTTCTTGTAGCATAATTTCCCAAAGGGAAAAAAAAAAAAAAAAAAAAAAAAAAAGACATTTACAAGTGTCTTTGTTACTCATGGTATTTAAACATTAATTTTGGTGTCACTAATTTCTCTGAAGCCCAATAGCAGACTTCTGAAGTCCAAATTCTTGGCCTTGGTTGTGTCTGTCGCCCTTGGTGCCAGCTAGTGACAGAAATAACAGTGTTTTAGTGTCTGTGTCACCTGTCCTGCTAACACTAAGAATAGACCAGCTCAATTTCTCTGTAGCTACTAAATCCCCATGAGCATATGACATAACCAAAGGAAATCTGACCCTTCTGCATTGTAATGCCAAAGAGACGTGCTACTGCATGGTTTGTAGGACCAGCAAGTGCTCACAGCCCAGTCTGGGTGATGCAACAGCAGCACCAAGTCTGGCTGACAGGCTGGGATATTCAGCATTGCAGGAGGCAGCAATTCCCATTTTTGCATGCATATCCTCTCACATTCACAAGCACACACAAATCCAAATTTGCTCATCCCATTGTATCCTTTTCAACAGCATTTTCCTGTCCTTCCTCAGACTGAATAGAAGTGGCTTCTCTTTGACACATAAACTGATGCCAAAATAATTAAAAGGTGGTTTAAAGTTTCTTTGGGGGTGGGAATGCCTATACAGAATGAAGGCAAAAGAATCAATTTTGGTCAAGATAATTTGCTGCTGACCTTCACTATACTGAGTTTTGTGACTTAGAGACTGGTTCCATACAATGTCTATGACTACATCAAAAAATCTTTGTTCTACACAGTCCAGGACAAGGAGACTAAGGAGAGCCAATTCTCCCCCAGAAGCATCTATTAAGAATGTCTTCAGGTGCTGAATTTCCTTTGCAGCTGCCTTCCTTCTTTCATTGGGATTGGGGCTCTGTCTAACATTAGTTTAATTACAGTAGTTATATATTGACAAGCCTTATCAGCACATCCATGCTGATGAAAAAATACTTTATCTGGTAAAGAATGAATTCCCTCTCCCCAAAGGAACAGCTGCATCAGCTAAAGTATATATATATATGTGTATATATATATATTTGGTGTCTATTTTAATACTCTATCTACATGTTTTTTTCTGCTTCTGCCATTTAGCTATTTTTTTTTACCCCACTGTATTAAACAACATGCATATACTGGCAAAATTTCTTAAGGCAGAGAAAATTTTGGTTGGTTTAAATATACAACTTTAGATTTTTGTCACCAGGTTAATTTATGATGTAATTAATTGTTATTGATCATTAAAAGTAATATGCTGTCATTTTTAATAGAAATAATAACAGCTAATGCCAAATTCATCTTTCTATTACAAAATGAAGGTTTAAATTTTCAGGTTGTTATAAATAGAATCTCTATAGTAATGTTGTGTTGTTAATTTCAAATAAACAGCCCTTTTAGATTGATTTAAATTATCTGGTAACAGCCTAATCAAATATAAATACATTTTTTTTCCAATAGATTTCTACCAAAATCCCCTTAAAAAGTGGCAACCACATATAAAAACATATAAAAAACAACATGCAAATTTGTAAATCTGGCCTAGTGTAATGAACATTGAAATACATTCTCTATTCTTTTTTGTTCCACTACTGCACTTGTTGTGTTTAGCTATAGTAGACCCTGGGGAGACACAATTGTGAATATGGGCCTAGGTGATATGAAAATAGAAGTGAGTTTGAAATGTTATTATATTCCTTTTAATTTTAGAAGTGTTCATAACTGTTGTGTCAATGACTTCATTACAGAGCCCATATTTAATTTTAAAAAGGCTGTTGTGATACTCTCTGTCCTGCATGTCTTTATAATAAAATAAATTACTTTTGTGTTAAGCATTTTTCAGCCTTCTGGTTTTGTTCTATTTCTGACCAAACTGAAAATATTTGTCCTTTATTCTCTTATATATAAATATATATATGTATATATATATATAAAGCAAAAGTTTAGAGTGAGGGATTTGCTTTTTTTTTTTTTTTTTTTTTTTTTCCTCAGCTGAGCTGTCTTTCTAGAAAAGTTCAAGGGGGACTAAAGTAAAGAATAAAAACAAAAATAATAATAATATTTTTTTAAAAAATGTAGTTTTTTGCAATGTATGTTTACTTCAGGAAGACTGGAACTGAGGAAGGTAATAAATTTATTGCTATGTACCACAAACTTTATGTCATATTCTAAACACACAAATCATTACTAATTTTGGAAATTATCACATGACATTTTCCATAGCTACAGTTAACAGCTCCCCCTCTGAATATCAGTGGAAAATTGTCATTGGAAATATGTCCCTCAGTATTTCTGGAAATCAAATTGTGAGCCTTTACAATACTACTGTGTGTTTACACAGGGTTTTATGATCAGCAAGGGAAAAGAAACTGATTTATGCCTTTTCTGTTCCATTCCACATGCACAAGCATAAGTGCCCATCCATCCTTGAATACGAACATTAAAAGAGCATTAAAAAAGTCACTGAAGTGAAGCACTCTGAAGCTAAGAAATGCTAGACCTGCCACCTGTGCAGATACACCTTCTTTTGTCATATGTGTTTTCTCATGCAGGCTTTAATTCACTGATTGCCTTAAAAAAAAAAAAAAAAAAATTCCTTGCTTCAAGAATGGTCCTGCTCAGTTAATCATTAATCAATCTTTTATTTTAATGAAGTTATTCATAATGAGGACCAAAGTCTGTACTGTATTTAAAATACAATAAATTTATACCTAATATGTGTATTCGTGTGTATAGATGTTTGATTGTTTCTGTTCACCTTTAGCCTCTCTGGTGCAAAGAATGGAGATTCATATCCACATGAAATATGTACTGGCAGTGTCTATGTGTTTTTGTGTTTATTTTGCTGCTGTAAGCAGTGCACAAACCCCCTTCATTCTGCCAGAGGAGAATTCTTTTGACAGGTGGGAAGCCACCCTGATGACATTATTTTTCTGTGCATTTGGTTTTCTCAGTAGTGATATGTCACCATGGGTCTTTTGGAAAATATATTTCTCCCTCTGAGCTGATTCCCTCCCTTTTCCTCAGGCAGTATCCAAGTTAACAAAGAAAAACTTGGATTATCTTAGCCATCTAGAGACCAGTTGTTAAATACTGGCTATATCAAGCAGTTTGGAGAACCATAAAGTGTGATCTTCCTCTTCTGGCTAAGACTCATACCCAATAAACCACAAGATGCATTTTTCAGGCCTGCTTTCTTTGTGGTTCTGTAAGTGGTTGCCCATGGCCTGTCTTTGGCAGAAAGGGTAGTGTTTCCTTCTATCCACACTGAATGGATTAGATATACCTTGTTAAAGCACACTGCAGGGTATGGGAAGAACTGGTTTAAATCTTTCTCAGGCTAAAACTTCAGTTGCTGAGCTTCCCAGGACAAGGCAGTAAGCACGGGCCTATTATGTAAAGGATGAGTGTTGGCAGCTCCTCTCCTGGCAGGTGTGGAAATACAACTTTCACTATCCATGCCCAAAGGTTTGATTTAGAGATTTAAGCCCAAAATAAAGTTTCTTGCCTTGGATACCTATTTCTCAGAATTCTCCAAAACCAAGGCATGGAATGTGTTTCAGACCAGCCACTTCCCTCAGCCTTTGCAATGAGCTGGCTCAGTCATTTTGCCTCTAATTGGGCACCTGCTTAAGGCACTCAACTTTTCCCAAGTTTTTTGAAGTTAAGCAGAATTAGCTGTTGCCCTACAGGGAATGTAGGCACCTCTGCACCTCTGTCTGCACGATGAATTTTGCAAAGACTGACTTTAGGGTGCTCTGGTGCTGAATGGCTTGGCCCCAAATCCCTTTTAGGATCTGGCATATACAGCCTATTCAAGACCATCTGAAGTCAAAAGAAAGCCCCTCATTGCATGGCACAAATTTGGAAACACACACCTGATAGCACCAAAGTCCTCCTTTTCTCCCTTTTTTCTTTTTCGTTTTCTTTTTCTTTTTTTGTTTCTTTTTCTTTTTTTTTTTTTTTTTTTCTTTGTGAAGGAGTCATTCTGTGTTATATCCATGGTTTGGGTGGTCTTAAGAGAAAACTATATAAAGAAGAAATTCATGCATGAAGAATAGTCAGGTAGGGGTACCCAGAATAACTAAATCATTTTATTTATTTATTTATTTATTTATTTGCAGAACAGTCTTGTAGAATGTTGGTTGGTGGGTTAGTAGTAATATATATTTCCCTATGTATAAACAGAAGTGCTCCCAACCACCTGTGGCATAATTAGGCAGCAGAACTTTACTATCAGAGGTGATATTTCACACAGAATATAATTGAGTAGTGGTGCATATAAACATAAAAATATATTCCTTTTTTTTTTCTTTTTTTTCTTTTTTTTTTCTTTTCTTACAGGGTGTTTTGGATCCTTAAAGCCTACAGTGCTTGACTGAAGAAGTTCCTGGAGGAAAAAAAGTCATGGAGAGTTATTAATATAGAGTTACAAACCTGGTTCAGCCCAGAGCCAAAATTCTTTGGAGACTGGGAGAGCACATTGTTCTTACTATGTGTGAAACCTGTTGCTATGCTGTTCTTAAGATATTCACCTCTAGTCATGGTCAGAGATGATCAGATGGGGATCAGTTAGATATGTCAAATCTAATATTCTTATACTAAAATGGGCTCCAGCAACTTTAAGAAATTGAAATGCATTAAAAGTTTATTAGGAAAAAACAAACAAACAAAAAAATAATTGTGTGTCTTCCCTGTCTTCAGTCATGCTGTCATATTGAAGTAGACAGCACTGAGACTATGGAGATTCTACCAGTGACTGACATTTATTTCTTGAAGAAGAACAAGTGCAGACCTAGCAAAGGTAGAACATTTCTTTTAGATTCCCAGAACTTTACACACTACACGGGAATATGAAAATAACACAAGTTTGTGACAAGTCTTTTTTTTTTTTTTTTTTTTTTTTCTTTCCAGTTCCAAGAACAAGAAATGTACATTATCTAGTAGCACAAAAAATGTATCTCACAGGAATGGGTTTTAAACAATTTAATTAATAGTTTCAACATCTGTAAATTTTTGAAAAACAAGAATATTGTAAATTATGTTCCAGTTCATTACTTTGATGTTTGGAAAAATAAATACAAAGAACTGAGAATGAAATAATAATAATAATAATAATAATAATAATTGCCATACTATAATGAAACTTTTTCAAACAATCAGTTAGCATCAGTCGTCTGTAGACTGGGTCATCTTACTTCATGTACAGTGAGCAACGGTGCTGTGTGGTACAGGACAGAAATAATATGAAGATGACTGTACACAAATAACTGATGTATTTCTCATTAACTTTTATGAGAAGAGGAGAGAGGATAAACAGTTCAAAAACTCTTCAACTTTATGCTTTGACTCTTCATTTTCATATGAGAAATGAGCTTCATCTGAAACAGCTGATACCTACTGTCATCTGATACAGGCAACTTAAGGAGTTTAAAAATAAAGAAATGGCTAAAAAAGAAAGCTCTCTCACAAGTTGTTTTGTTTGTTTGTTTGTTTGTTTTTATATCAAAAAGTTAAGAAAAGTGAAGAAAAGACTGTGTCCTAAGAAGGATCGACATTCCTTTTGGGCAGTCCGTGGAAAAGCTCATACTTCTCACCTTGATCCAAAAGATGCTGCAGTATGACAAGTCTGATTAATAGACTCATATCAAAGGCCCAGAATGTGCTAAATTCATCCAGAATAAGAATAGAATATAGTTCTAAAAGCAGAGTGTACCAAAGCGACTTGTAATGGCCTTGTTTGACTTCACAGGGATATGCAATGAGATAACAAGTGCTTTACTATAGGTTGCTGGCTTAAATTTGACCCAGGATATAGATGCTAAACTTTGTTTTCAACAAATATTGTTTGAAGTCCTGGACTACATAAAATGACTTGCTAGACTCAATCCCTAACAAATAAATGGCACATCACACAGCTGGTACGGGCCGGCACTCCCAATGACAATCTTTGTACAGTGAACACAGAAGATGAATGAATAGTTTGTGTGTGGATATTTTCACTGTACAGTCCCTCCAGGTCAGAACTGGAAGGCAAGTTCACACATTTCATTATTTCTGCCCTTTTCTGTTCATGTGTCACACACAATCCCAGCTCTTCTTAACAAGAAAGCAGAGGAATCTTCTTCCCTAAACAAGCACACCAAAGCAATGCAGTCTCACCAGGAAAAGTTAGGAAAGGGTAAAAAATGAGACTGTGTCATAAGGAGGATTTTTTTTTTTTTTTTTTTTTTTGTGCAGTCAGTGGAAAAGTTCCTATATTTATTCTTAATCCAAAAGACAAAGTAGTAAACTGCAATAGCTGGAATTCAATGTAAGAGCCAGAGGCATGTGAAACTCAGCTATTTCCAACTGCACAAACCTGTGCAAACCCAGCTTTCATTTTCCTTCCTCCTAAAATTCCCTGGTAGTTATCAGCTTCTAATTCTCCTAAATTTTCCCAGTAAAATTTAAAGAAACAAAACACCAGTTGGTTGTGTGATGGAACAAGAACTTTTGCATATTTTTTGCATGAAACTTCACTGTTGATTTCTGGTGAAGGCTCTGGAAACCTCTGGGCCATTGGTTAAGTGAGGTGTGGTCATGTAACCCTGGATCTTATTAAAAAATTAAAAACTTTCTCCTCCCTCCCCTCCTCCCCCTTTTCTCCTTTCCTTCTTTTTTTTTTTCTTTTTTTTTTTTTTTTAAATATACATTGGCAAGCTTATTACATAATGGCCACTGACTTGTTTTTAGCTAAGGCATAAAGCACTGTCCCAGACAACTTCATGCTCTGGAGTTGGATCAGAGCACTCTAGTATGCAATTTGGGTGCACCCTCTCATTTTTGGGGGGCAAGAGGATTTAGGTATGGATGGATGGCTCCAAATGGGAGTTTCAGTTCATTTCTCACTCCTTGTGCAGGCAGTGGTGCTCATCAATCACATTCAAAATCTAATTAGGAATTAATATTTTTTCAGTTCTCAATTAAGGACATCATGCCATGGAATACACCCCAAGTTCTTCATCCAGCAACTCCTAAAATGTATAACTGATGCTCCAGAGAACTGATGCTCTGTTATTATTATTGTTTGTTATTATATCCTCCACCTCTATTACCATCCTATGGTTCCCGTCTCTCTGCACTATTCATAGAAGGTGTCTCACTAACAATTGTTTAGTATATCTCTAAGTCGAGATCAAAATCATCTCTCTGAAATTCTATTTATGTGTAAGGAACAGTGGAGTGGCCTTGAGTATTTATCTTTTTGGAAATTAAAGGTGTCTATAAAACCTCAGAGAAACGCCACTGTGACCATCTCCAGCATCTTTTACCATTAATCCTCTCATTCAAAGAACTGCAGAGGAAGAGGGAGGGCTATTAATTGAAGCTCATCCAAGTGCCAGTGAATGAATTGCTTTAGAGGGCCTAAAAATAATTTCAGCTGACCATATCACCAACTCCATGTAATAGAATTCCAAAGTGTCTCAGTATTGTAATCAGTGCTCTCCCAATGAAGGAAACATATTTGGTGTTAGTTTTGAGGGTGGCATGGCTTTGCCTGCACTGTGTACCTTCTCAAAATAAATAAATAATAAAAAAATAAAAAGGTGTGCTTGAGCACATTATTAAACTTTGCAAACTGTTGTTTGCTAATGGTAAAGACTGAAGGTAATCAAGTCTTCTTTTCTTTTCTTTTCTTTTCTTTTCTCTTCTTTTCTTTTTTCTCTTTTATTTCTTTTCTTTTCTTTTCTTTTCTTTTCTTTTCTTTTTTCTTTTCTTTTCTTTTCTTTTCTTTTCTTTTCTTTTCTTTTCTTTTCTTTTCTTTTTTCTTTTCTTTTCTTTTCTTTTCTTTTTCCTTACTTTTCTTTTTCCTTACTTTTCTTTTTCTTTATTTTCTTATCTCAATTGATACATAGTTCATTCTGTACTCCCACTGAACTTTGAATCCCATATGATAAATTTGCATTCCTCACCCCATCAGATGGCTGCTCTGAAAAGTATAGTAAGTCTGTGCTGAACCTCCTTGAAGATGTTGTGACTAAAAATGGGTTCAGAAAGTCATAAAGCATGGATACTATTGCAGGTTGCTGCTTTTTGTCCTCCCTGAACTTATGTGTTTCCACTTTGGGACTATGAAATGGCTAGATGGGCCAGATCAAATGTGAGTTGGAGAGAAAAATATGTAGTAAAATCACGTTCAGCTATTCCAAGAACAAAGTGCAGGGTTCCAAGACTCATTGGGAAACCAGTTTCTTCATAGCTGTTTCCCAGATCTTAAAGCTGTTTTATTTTATTTTATTGGGGGGGGGGGG
>NC_048895.1:114231072-114290773 GCF_011077185.1 Oxyura jamaicensis | reverse complement strand
AACTCCTCCTTTTTTTGTTCTTTCTGGCTGTTTTCCAGGTTTGCAATTACTCGCTACAGTATGTCAACTGCCCGGAGGTAATCCCTCAGCTGCCTTGTGCAACGCTGCAAGGAACCAGGAAAAGACAGCTGAGTTCTCAGGAACCAGTAGAGAAAGGAAGTCTACCTGAGCCTACTTGAGCACATCAGAGCTTCAAGTGCTTTTTCAGAACATGCACTGTCCATAAAGGTGTCCTTAAATGTCTCATGTGCTAGAGATTCCAGAGGTTACACCGTAGGTACTCTCAATAAGAGATAACATGGAAGTTATTGCTTCAGCCAACCAACCTGAATTCAACCCAAAATTCCTATACACTTTCTTTGTTTGTTTGTAATCCAAAATCTAAACCAGGGTGGCCTTGACTTTGTTTCTATTTTAATCTCAAGTCAGCCAGCTTGATGATTATGCCTACCAGACCTGAGAACACTTGTTCTGCAGTGTGGAAACATTTAAGACATTTGGATATCTAAATTCCAACCAATTTCCATATCCGCTCAAAAAGAAATGAAAGCCCAGGGAAAGCAATCCAAATTTACTAATATTCTTGGGCATACATGGATAATTCTAAAAGGGGTCTACATTTATTAATTTCTTAATTCTTATTGAATTACTTTTAAAAGATAAGAGGAGATAATTGGACAGCATGTCAGATACATTTGTATTTCCACTGTAGGTATTTTATTTTTTAATATTAACTATTTATTAATTATTTTAAATATTAATAAATATTAATAAATTTATTAAATATTTAACTAGATTAAAAGCTAGCTTTTTCAAATGCTTTTCAGTCCTTTGTGAACATAAAACACCCTTTTAATATATTTCTTCAAGTGCTCTACAGAAGTAGGCATCTTCCTGAGGATCTTGCTTCTGGAAAAATTTAGGTTGGAAAAGATCTCCACAAGTCATCTGGAATTAGTGGATGGAGTTCCTTTTACATTAGGTATCCTCAGATAAAAGTATTGGGATCCTCAGGTTAGGATGAAGGGAGTTTGCAGGATGAATACAGCAGCAATGTCAGCTTTAGCTTGATTACAAATATTAATTTCTATGTGTTGGCTTATCTCCTTTGCTATCTAATGCATCAGATACCAGAACACCTCCCAACAGAGGATGAGGAGTCCACCTTCAGCATCCATCTATCTGAAATAGATGTGCATCTGCTGCTTTACAGCTATGGAAAATGAGGCACAGACCTGTGGCGAAAGCAACCTGAAGAACCAGAAAGCCTTTGAGTTCCTACGCTGTGTCATGAGAACAGTGTCCTTGCCTTTATTCTCAAAATGATGTGTCAATAAGTTAAACACCAGAGACAGAATATATATATATATACATATAAAAGGTAAATTTATTTTGCTTCTGGACAAATTATATCTGTATGGGTGGAATTGAAATATCTTCAAATCGAACAGAAAATATGCACCCATTCTTGGCACCTAGCTAAGCAACCCGCTAAGGACCACAAATCCCCCAGCAGCTGAGTCCCAGAGCTCATGAGCACAGTGCATCTTCTGCAGGCTGTTGTAGTCAGCACTGTGAAATCCAAAAACTTCATTCCCTCCCCCTCTCACAACTGCAATAATTTTCTCCACCAACTGCTCAAGTAAAAAAAAAAAGACAATTGTTGTAAACCTGTATCAGAGATGCCAATCTATTTTTTTTCCTTTTCTTTTTTTTTTTTTTTTTGGACATTGCATCTGTGGAGGAAGGAAGGGGGAGGATAGAGATTTGTAGTGGCAGGGGCAGCCAAGGAGGGAAAGGAAGGGGAAGAAGAAAAAATATTTCCTTTGGCAATTCTGTTTTGCTTTCGAAAAGGGACTACTTTCCTCACTCTTTATCCCTCCTGACAAGTACAGGCACTTTGGGCCCTAACTGGATGTGAACATTGTCAAAAGGAATTTGGGCTAAAGGGAGGCATCTGCAGTTCTGTTCCTATTGCACTCGGTGCTGGAGCCACTTTTGTGAATGTGGCAGGGTGGCTGGTGGGCAGACACCAGTACAGATGGGAACTTCACATACTGTATGCATCATGACCAACTATAAAAACAGTCACAATGCATCAGTTGTTACCCGGCCAGTCTCCCCAGAACCTTCACTTTCAATTTCAATCTTGCTGACATCCACAGCTTACAGTGAGCTTTTATGTTTAAGCATCAGTACAGTACTAACGCAGGAGAAAAAGGGCGGCCGAGCTACCACAGCAAGGAATTAAACCTCTGAATCTCTTTGGGAGGGAGGAGCAATTCAAGGGGAATTGTGTAACTGGACTCTATGCAAAAGAAGGTGAAAAAAAAAAAAAAAAAAAAAAAAAAGCAATGGATGGATGGGAACCGGGATATTTATTTATTTATTTATTTTCTGTGAACACACAGCAAGTCAAGGAGGTTCTGAAAAAAAAAAAAAAAAAAAGTACCAAGGAGGCACTCTCCCAAATTGTAATTTAATGCTTAGGATAATCCTATTGTGTCAGCTACTCACTGCCAAAGAACTGAGGACAAATATAACTAAAAAAAAAAAAAAAAAATTTAAAGGGACGGCAATTTAAACAGCTTAATGTTTCTTCAAAGGCTAAGTGATGGAAAGCAACGCTGAAGTAAATTGACAACTTGGAATTAACTGGGTGCTGGCATGGCTCAGGTAAAGGTTTGATGGTAACACGAGCTTTCCAAAGTGTTTCCAAACTGAAGTATTATGAAAAGGTAAATTATGTTTTTTATTCATGACTGAAAGCATTTTATTTTAAAGCTGGTTCTGCCGATGCTGTCAAGGTGGAGATTCTAGCTTTATGTACAATGCCTCTAGCCTTGCAATGTGAGTGAAGCAACATGACAGCTTGTAATAAGTAATTTTTATACAGTTGCATTTATCACTCAAGTAAGCTTGGCAATATTAAACACAGACCTTAAAATGCTGCAGAAGAGGAAGGACAGGGGCTGGAGGCCATATATCTTGTGTGTGTGTGCCTGTGTGCATGTGTGTGTTTGTAACTTTTTCTTCTTTCTTTCTTTCTCCAGGTCCGTTCCAGTTAATGTGGCACTTTTTAAGATATGCACCGAAATGCTTCCAATTTGTTAATACATCACTAAAAAGTTACAAATGAAATGACCCCATTTAGCCCAAAGGATGTTATTTTAGGCATTAATGAATTAGACATTACTACTATTTTCAGGCAAAAATCAATTGCCTCAATTAACAAATTTGCACAAGTACAAATATTTACAAAAAAAAAGGCTCAGAAAGCCCAATCTTTGTTTCTTTCTCACTCCCTACCTTGTTTCTTCATTAACATCTACATTTCTGTGAAAGTGTGTGGCATCTGTTCTTTGAGCTTGTGATGGCCTAAGTGTTGACAACTTTCTTATTCTTTACATACTGATCTTTTCTATTTTGTTGACTTATTTTGTTTTTTATCTTTTTATTTTTGATGAATTCAGGGCTTGCTAAGAGAAGACCATGCCCATTCCTTCCCAGGATTAGAAATATTTTCAAACTTTACCTCATTTCTGGAAGAAAAAAAAAAAAAAAAAAAAAAAAAAAAGGCAATTTTATTTTATGGGATTGAAATTAGAAAGGAATTTCATTCAGTTCACAGGATTTATGGGAACTCCAGTTAGAGTCTGAATCAAGAGGAACCAAAAATCTCCAAGCCAAATGGCAGGCTCTTAAACTTTCTGAAGCACAGCCCTGCCATATGTTTTGATTTCCACTTCTGCTCCAGGTAGTTACAAAGCTAGGTGGGTGCCAGTGAACTCAGTAATATAACACTTACATGATATCAAATTGAAGCAACATAATAAAATAAAATAATAAATAAAATAAAATAAAATAAAATAAAATAAAATAAAATAAAAATATAGACCACTTTGGTGTTATGCACATGATTCAGCTGAGAAAATTTTGCTTTTCCACTGGGAGGTATGTCTAACTCAAGCATCATGGCTACTTCAGGCCCCTGCTTGTATGAAGACATGAGGATTTGCAGGTATGTGGAGCTCGGTGTCTATCACACAGATGAAAAATGTAGTTGTTAGCTTTGTCTATTCCATTTGCTTATTTGATACACTCCTTCTACCCATCAATGATGATAAATTAAATTCTTTACCCTCAGTGATGACAATCCATCTACTCTTCTAAGCCACACTGGTCCAAGACCTGTTGGTTACCAGCACAGTAATGGAATGTTGACTTCTTAACCTTTGCTTGTAAATGAGTATCCAATTATTAGTAAGAGCCTCTAGATTCTTCCTTCTAGATTCTTCTAGGTCTTCCATAAAATAAATTTCTATATCAAATTTGATTCCTAGTTTCAAGGTTCATTTTGTATCATTTAATGATATAAACAAGATGATGAAAAATAAGCTTTTTGTTTGTTTTCAGAACAGTATGGTTAATATAGTTCTATTGCCATGTTGTGCTGTTTATTTTTTTTTCCTTTGACTGTAACTACCAGAAAATTACTGCATTTGAGTAAAAAAAATATATATTTTCTGAACCATATTGTGGACTTGAGGAAAAAATTATGAATCTAGTTGTTGCTAGATTTTTTTTAATTTAAAAATAAGCTTTTTGTTTGTTTTCAGAAAAGTATGGTTAATATAGTTCTATTGCCATGTTGTGCTGTTTATTTTTTTTCCTTTGACTGTAACTACCAGAAAATTACTGCATTTGAGTAAAAAATATATATTTTCTGAACCATATTGTGGACTTGAGGAAAAAAATTATGAATCTAGTTGTTGCTAGATTTTTTTTAAGCAAAATCTTCTAGTAAAAGCAGTCTTAATTATTTCAGATATTTTAAAATAGATTAGCCAAACATTTGCCAGAAATGACTAAGGTACATCTGATTTTTCTTGGAACAGCTGTGGGGTAAGCCAACCTCAGTTGGCAATCCAAGGTTTGATTTGGGCTTTCAGCAGAGGAGACTTCCAAAATCACCAGACAGTTTCACAAAATAAAGCTACTTGTGACATAATTTTGAAAAAGCTGGGGGGAGGATGGGGAAGGGGAGATAGAACTTGAGGGTAAGGTTCATCTTATTAAAATAATTATCTACTGTACACATGATTACACCTTCCCTAATAATCTGGGATCTCTTAATAGACAACAGAGTGAAACAAGCAGTTTTAAGGTACAGTTAACTGACTTATTAAAATGTTAAACTTTGGCCAGATTAATAGGAATTAAATAGGAAATAGGAATTTAAATTAATTAGATTTTAATTAGATTTAAATTAAATTAATTAGCCAGATTAAATAGGAATTTAAATAAATAAATAAATAAATAAATTCCCTCTCCCTTATTTTATCCTCTTAATTCCATACCACCACATTTCTTCCTCCCTTGTAATGTAATGCCTTTTTGCTTGCTACAAATGTAATATAACCAATGCTGTTAATCCAATAGGCACACATGCTGACTGTATGCAGACCATCTAGTTGAGAGAGAAGGGATATTTTGAAGGTTTGGAGCTTAGAGTGGTCATAAATATTTGCAGGTTGGCTGCTAAAAAGAGTGGAGAAATAAGCAGAGAATGATGATTCATTCATAATAATTCTTTAGGAAAAATGTAGTATTTTCCATAAAGGCTGTCTTAATCACTGTCAGAATTAAGCACAAGTGCTGTCCATTTCTATGTAGGATCCTTTAATAAATACCAACTGAAATGTAACTGCATAGGAGCAACCTTAGCCATATATACTCATCTAAAATTTGGAAGTCTGATCTGATCAAGTCATTTAGGATCTTTCTGTTGTCAACAGAAAAGGACTGGTCCTTCCACGGAATGCCCTCCTGCTCTCAAAATTGTTTCATCTTTAACTTTCTCCTCTTGACTGTGCAGGGAACCTCTAGCATGGTTTGAATGCCCAATATTTAGATGACTTATAATGGCTGTAACCAACATTGTATAAGCTTCTACGTGACAGTGAGTTGTTCATGCAGGGTTCATTGGCAAAGAAATATTAGCACATTCCTGGTTTTCTTGAGGTAAATATTTAAAATATTTACTAACCAGTCTAAGGTATCATCTGAGAAGATGATTATTTTCAAGTGTATTCATTCATTCAATGAATTAAAGTGTATTCATTAGTAAGTCATACTGCAAGTATATGAGGTCCTAAATTTGCAAAGGACTTTTTTTTTTTAGGACATTTTCAAATAATATTTCCCTCTTGGGAGAGTCTATCAGGAGTTCTACATGACTGTGTGTGTCTAGACTATGAAGATCCAAGCTTTAGAAAAAAGACTTTCAGAGCTGCACGGAACATTTGATTGCTGTGTTTGGAAATGGTCAGAAAACAAGAAACATTTCCTGTTTTCCATTGTCCTAAGTATATAAATATTACCGTTTTACCAAATTAAGATCATTGTAGGTAACACTAACTCCTTCCAAACTAAAATCTCAATATGGAAGAGATGGGTGAAGGGAAAGCAAAATTAGGCAGGAAGATGATATTTTCTATTTAAATATGACTACCTTCTAATATTCTTGTAAATCCAATAATTATTAACTGAAAAAGCTATATTGTCTTTTTTTTTTTTCTGAAATTTTGATTAATGTACTTTTCTCCTGAATTGGCTGAAAAATTAGAGTGTCCTAGGTTCATTTTTCAGCCAATCCCCTTCAATATTGTTGCTTTAAGGTAATATAGAGTGTAATCTAGAGTGTAATCTAGAGTGTAATTTAGGGTAATCTAGAGTGTACAAGAGAAAACAACATTGTTATGAATATATTTTTCAGCCTGATTTTTATGTTCCAAGTAGGCTGATGTCATGGAATTGCCTGAAATCCAAAGAACACTATAAACTAGAGAACTAATGCTGGTGGTCAATGCATTGCTCCACAATATGAACTGCTTCAACTAGTTTGTCATAAAAATCCATTGCTGTCCTATAGTCATTATTTTAAGCCATCACATTTCCTGCCCTCTGTCAAGAAAATATAAACATTATCTGGACTGCTTTGCTTTGATTCCAAATTATATAAAGCTTTATAAAATTATATAAAGTATTCTTATTGTTCACGTGTACCTCTCCAACATCCCAAAATAATTTAGGAACCAATATGTCAAATAATTTAGTATTGCTTAACTAGCCTATGCAGTTAGTATTTCAGATGAATTCATGTACCTATTCTTGTGGAAGAGTTTACACAGCTGGGTGATCATGTCTGTGTAGAAATTGAATTCAGTTCTTTAAATTAACAAGCCCTAACCATTGTAATAAATTAATGATGAAAAAATAGTTTTGGTAATTAGTGAGGTGCAGAAAAACTTGTATGATACTCACCTATAGAGGATGGGAATGGTGTTCATCTGTCCACATTGTAGATCTCTGTTGTAAAATTACCTACAGCAATACAATTATCTACAAAACAGCTAGCTAAATATATTTTTCTGTATTCACAGAGTAAAAATGACATAATTACAGAAAAAAATTCTGATTAGAATTTACAGATTAGCTGTATCGACCCAGAAAATACGTTTTTCTCATCTTTCATTTCCCAGTTGACTGGCGGCTAGCAAATGTGACGCCCATCTACAAGAAGGGCCGGAGGACTGACCCGGGAAACTACAGGCCTGTCAGTTTGACCTCAGTGCCAGGGAAGCTCATGGAGCAGATTATCTTGAGTCATCACGCAGCACTTGCAGGGCAAGCAGGCGATCAGGCCCAGTCAGCATGGGTTTATGAAGGGCAGGTCCTGCTTGACGAACCTGATCTCCTTCTATGACAAAGTGACGCGCTGGGTGGATGAGGGAAAGGTCTACCTTGATGAGGGATGTGGTCTACCTTGACTTCAGCAAGGCTTTTGACACCGTTTCCCACAGCATTCTCCTCAAGAAACTGGCTGCTCTTGGCTTCGACTGGCGCACGCTTCGTTGGGTTAGAAACTGGCTGGATAGCCGGGCCCAAAGAGTCATGGTGAATGGAGTGAAATCCAGTTGGAGGCCGGTCACTAGTGGCGTTCCCCAGGGCTCGGTGCTGGGGCCGGTCCTCTTCAGTACCTTCATCGATGATCTGGAAGAGGGGATCGAGTGCACCCTCAGTAAGTTTGCAGATGACAGCAAGTTAGGTGCGTGTGTCGATCTGCTCGAGGGTAGGAAGGCTCTGCAGGAGGATCTGGAGAGGCTGGACCGATGGGCTGAGGTCAACTGCATGAAGTTCAACAAGGCCAAGTGCCGGGTCCTGCACCTGGGGCGCAATAACCCCAAGCAGAGCTACAGGCTGGGAGATGAGTGGTTGGACAGCTGCCTGGCAGAGAAGGACCTGGGAGTGATGGTTGATAGTCGCCTGAATATGAGCCAGCAATGTGCTCAGGTGGCCAAGAAGGTCAACAGCATCCTGGCCTGTATAAGAAACAGTGTGGCCAGCAGGTCCAGAGAAGTGATTGTTCCCCTGTACTCGGCTCTGGTGAGGCCGCACCTCGAGTACTGTGTTCAGTTTTGGGCCCCTCGCTACAAGAAGGACATGGAGGTGCTTGAGCGAGTCCAGAGAAGGGCAACAAAGCTGGTGAGGGGCCTGGAGAACAAGTCTTACGAGGAGCGGCTGAGGGAGCTGGGCTTGTTCAGCCTGGAGAAAAGGAGGCTCAGGGGTGACCTTATCGCTCTCTACAGGTACCTCAAGGGAGGCTGTAGCGAGGTGGCGGTTAGTCTGTTCTCCCACGTGCGTGCTGACAGGACGAGGGGGAATGGGCTTAAGTTGCGCCAGGGGAGGTTTAGATTGGATGTTAGGAAGAACTTCTTTACCGAAAGGGTCGTTAGACGTTGGAACGGGCTGCCCAGGGAAGTGGTGGAGTCACCATCCCTGGAGGTCTTTAAAAGACGTTTAGATGTAGAGCTTAGGGATATGGTTTAGTGGGGACTGTTAGTGTTAGGTCAGAGGTTGGACTTGATGATCTTGAGGTCTCTTCCAACCTAGAAATTCTGTGATTCTGTGATTCTGTAAGGGACTGAAAATGTTTCGACTTCAGATAGGGCTGCAATATAGACCTCTACTTAATTAATCCAAAACAGTCAACATCTTAGCTTTACTAAATTGCATGAATAAGGGTATTATACAGTCAGAATTGTGGCAAAATAAATCATAAGAATTTAAACTCTTAAATTCGAGTCCAGAGAAGGGCTACGAAGCTGGTGAGGGGCCTGGAGAACAAGTCTTACGAGGAGCGGCTGAGGGAGCTGGGACTGTTTAGCCTGGAGAAGAGGAGGCTCAGGGCTGACCTTATTGCACTCTATGGGTACTTGAAGGGAGGCTGTAGTGAGGTGGCGGTTGGTCGATTCTCCCACCTGCCTGGTGACAGGACGAGGGGGAATGGGCTAAAGTTGCACCAGGGGAGGTTTAGGTTAGATATTAGGAAGAACTTCTTTACTGAACGGGTTGTTAGTCACTGGAACAGGCTGCCCAGGGAAGTGGCTGAGTCCCCATCCCTAGAGGTCTTTAAAAGACGTTTAGATGTAGAGCTTAGGGTTATGGTTTAGTGGAAGATTTGTTAGCGTTAGGTAGGAGGTTGGACTGGGTGATCTTGGAGGTCTCTTCCAACCTAGACTGTTCTGTGATTCTGTGAAATAACTTGTCTGAGAGTATACAACAGGATGAGGTCCCAAGGAACACAGAGGTGGCTTGAGCACTAGTTTTTTTTGTTTTAACCACCAGACTTCTTTTTGCCCATGTTCACAACAGTACCTTTATTTCTACTATTGCCTCTGAGCAAAGCTTTTCCAGAAGAAAGAAAACTACAATACTTGACACGTGACATAGGTTGATCTATGTTTAATATGACAGAACTTAAATGGGCTGGGTTTCAAAATTAGTTTCTCAAATATTTTTTTTCTGCTGTTGTTTTTTTGTTGCTGTTTGGTTTGTTTTTTAATATGCTTGCACCTTCAGATGAAGCACCTTCATCATCACCAGACTCCTTCAAAATCTTTGCTTTAAAATATAATATAATGTTATGCAAACTGGATAAATAAATAAATATTATTATTCTGTAATTAGAAACTTGGAATCAGTACTAGGCAAACCATGGAAACTTGCAGATCTCTAGACACAGATAAATTAATGTAAGTGTTTTGTAGCTGTAAGTCTGTACTATTGTCTAAACTTCCCCTGTAGTCAATAGAAATTAAGACTTTAATCAAATGTCTGAGTTCAGGCCCCTCTACTAACATTTTTTAGATACTCTGTGGTACTTAAGACACTTAAGACACTCCAGACAGATATATGGGATCAAGAACAGTTGGAAGCTACTGGAAAACTGCCCTCTCTGAACAAGAAAAATACCCTTGGACATCTCAAGTAGCACTAGATCAGAATGCTAGGCAAGTGAATCACATCCCAGCCATTGCAGCTGTGGGAGTCTAAAGGATGTTTAGCTCCCCTTTGAGTAGAAACCTTCATTTGGTCAGCTGAATAGATCTAGGTGCCCCGGGGAATCTGAGATATCTTTACTGGCGTGGCAGATATGACACAGGCTTGTGCTATCCCTCTGTGCCAGAAGTCAGTTGTCTGATGTAGCGTCTCTGGGAATCTTAAAAGATAATAGACTTAAAAGACACTAGTGTAGGCAGCTGAAACATCCCCACAAAGTGGGTTTCACTTGTCTAAAAAAAGGTATCTAGTAACATTTCAGGTGCTTTGGGGTATCCTTTGCAGCCACAGAAGTATACATGCCTCTTGTCATTCCTGGTCCATACTTGTTAGTCTAGGAACAATTTACCTAGACTCATAAGAATACTTTCCTAGACTCAAGAAATACTCTTTGTAAATCATTTGTGCAGCTTATACATTCACATGTGTAAGTAGAATTACTGAGAGAACAAAGGATGTTCCTGGACATTCTAATTGCATTACAAAGTTGGTCTTCCAAGAATAATATGCCTGAGAATAAAACAATAATTATTAAACCACAAATGAAATCAAAGCAATGTTGCTGAAAGCCTTAACCACAACAGGTTTACAAGGCATGTAAATATATCAGTTTTGATAGAGATGTAAACTATTACACTGCACCTTTTAAAATCTCACACTTCTGAAGCCAGTGGAAATGTGTTGGACTGAAAATGTGGATAGATAAACACTGAAACTCTATGAAGTGTTGTTCCTTTTCTTTTAAAGCTTTGTGAACACATGCAAGCTCAAATTAAGGAGAACAGATAACCAACTGCATGCCAGAGATGAGCAGGCTGCTTAAAGCTACCACATAATCAGTGAAGCTTTAAAAGGGGAAGAAAACAGCTTGGGGCCTTTTTTCCTTCTTCCTCCAAAATGTGACATCATTATATATGACACAACACCTTGGAAGGAACCATATGGGGAAATGCAGACATGTTGCTAACTAAATGTGAGCTCTTTCGCAATGAAAAAATCTCATTGCTAGCCAAACCCTGGATGGTCTCATAAAAAGCACAGTTTGTACAGTAGAACTGACAGTTCTACTTCAAGGACATTTTTCCTTTTTAATGCTGTTTTTGTATGGTATATAGAAAGGCATACCAGAAACATAATGTTTTTTTTTTGTTTGTTTGTTTCAAGCAGATCTTTTTAAAAAGGGTTGACTCAAACTCAACACCCTGAAATAGATATTTTTATGCAGGTTTTTGCTTGACTTTTTATAGGACTGATTTATATCTCTTAGCTTGTTAGTTAATATTAGTTTTTCCACACAATGTTGGTTTTAATGAATATATATATTTTCGATCTTTTTCACAATGTCTTTTTTTGGTTGGTCTTTGAAGATCATTCTTTCACTTGTTCTTTCTTATGCTAAACGTTGACTTTAATGCAGTTTTGGATTATAATCAGAATTTTGCCACCATTCAGAGTTAGACCTAAAAATTCTGTTTAAGTACTTTCATTACAGTCATTATTATCAGTAGCAGTAGCAGTAACAGTAATAGTAGTAGTAATCACAGAGGTAATAGTAGTGCTATTTTGGTGTCTTCCATGTAAATGGCTTCCTAGAAGCTTTAGCACCGATTGCACATAATGCCAGAAACACAATTTCATACTGCCTGTATGTTGTCTTCAATTCCACAAAACATTCTCTGACACAAATTACATGAGTTACGCTTTGTCAGATTATAGTCAGCTAGTGGGAGAAATTGGAAGAAAGCAAAGGGAAAAGAATAGGTATGGAAGAGACTCATGTTCCCTACCTAGAGAAAATGTCATTATGAAAATATTCTGTTTCTCACTCTGTCTGCTCTTGTACTCAGACATTTAACAGAAGATTCCAGTCTTTTTTTTTTTTTTTTTGTCCTTTTTTTTAGATAAGGTAATATAGTAAATTTTAGAGATGATATGTATGATGGAATTAAAAATAAGCACATCAAATATTAAAATTCTGATAGTACTGTAAAAACTTAATAGAATACACTGTAAATGTCCTATTGATTTTTTCTGGGCTACTTAGAATCTTTAATGATTATTTCTGAGGGTATGAATCACTACCTTGACAAATGTCCACATCCCTTTAAACAGCAAAAGTTTCTAAAGATGTTTTAGGTGGCTTCACCAAAAGAAGAGATCCTGACAACTTCAGATTGTGATTGTTATTAAGTGAGAAAACAGTAAAATTAAAACGAGGAAGCTGCCTGAACATGTACGTATATGTGCATTTAAAATTATGAGAACAGTAATTAAAAGTTAAAAGAACTTCCCATGGAGAACAACATTTGCATTTCAGTGAGTACTAATAAGATAGGAATTATGAATTTCTCAGAGTGCCATTATGAGATATTCCCCCTCCTCTTTAGGCCCTAAACTGGAAAGAGATTGGACCCCAAATGAGCATCCATTCACATTCATTTTTGGCTGAAATACAATAGAAACCCATGTATATTGTTGGAACCACTTAGATAAAATTAGACATTTGATTTTTTTCCCAGCATTAGAGGCTAAAATCTATACTTAATTTCAATGATCCATCTCATGAAAATGACTCACAAAAGCACTTAATCAAATGTTTGATTTTCATTTAAATCTGTGATTAAATTCCACAGAAATTAGTAAAATTTAAGTGTGCCTTTAGGAATTAAGTACGAGCTTAAATGTATTCTTCCTCAGGTATGTTCTGTACGATTTTTGATACTCTTTGATGGTTTGGGATCTGGATGAAAGATATTGTTATCTTACTCTACAATTTAATCATGAACCTGAACACAAAAGCAAAAAGATCAACTACAGACTTAAAAAACAGATTGTGTGTGTTCTATCCAAATATGAAATGATGGGTCCAGCTTACTGGGGTTTGGGTATATATATATACCTATATTTAATCTATTTAAACTTTTCCATGCAAAACTACTTAGCTATACACTCCCCCTGTAAGCTTGATATGTTCAGACTAACAGAGCTTCAGCAACAGTAGGCCAACTGCTTCTCTGGGGTAATGCATTGCCTGGGGGGATCTATTTGATTCATAATGGCTATAGCTGTATTATAGTGAACACCACAGTGTTATTTATGTTACATCTGAAAGTTCATTGAAATTATTTAGATCCAAATCCCTCAAAGGATGTATAAGTACTGCACAGGTTAGATTTATGTGTCCAAGTCCAGGTAAGCAATTCACAAACTCTGCCTTAAAACACAGGTCCCTAAACTTTCACCAGCCATTTTCTTTAGATGCTCAGAGACCTTGTTAAGAACCTGTACAAGGAAGTTATTCTGTAAACTATACAGTTTTGGTGGGGTTTAGTTTCAAAGGGTAGGTAAGTAGAAGATTTATATCCTCTATGTTTTGGGCTAGCAATGCAGCTCACCAGTTAAAGTAAGGAAATGGAAAACCTTAATTGTAAACTTTACTTGGTCAAAAGGATTTTAAACCAATTTTTCACATTTCCTAGAAGTGTGTCATTAGATGTAGGCCCTCTTAGGCACTCATTCCATGCACTGAGGGGATGGAAAAAAATCAGTAAGTTGTAAAAAGAGAATGAAAAAAACTAATAAGAAATTAGGGATTTTCTGTCCCATTTATTACACTTGATAATATGCAGAAAGGAGTTCAAAGCCTCTTGGGACAGGAGTTTAGTCTACACAGAAGAAAAACTAATCTTCTGTTCAGGTAAATAAAATAGTTATGAGAGAAAACAATGACTATTTGAACTAACAATAATTGGGAAATTCTATGAAAATTGAAATATAAGGATAAAACACATTTAACTAAAATGATTACTAAGGAAAATGATAAAAAGAAAAAGTCAAAATGTTTACTTTAGAAAATTTTGAAATAAAATATAGCTATTAAAATTTATATCACAATGAAATGTCTCTAACTTAAAATTAATTTGAAAATCAAGTTTTAGAATTCAATTATTAGTATTCTTCCTTCCCTGATGTATCTCCTATGGACAAGCAAATATTTCTAAAAGCAGTATTTTGTGATCTTAACCCTGAGGTTTTCTGAGTTGGTAAAATATTAACTTCTCCAGTTTCCATTGGTATATCCAGCTGCAAGATGAAATCTTAAAGACTAATCTATCCCCTATTAGGAACGTCATTACCATCACAATATAATGTTAGATGTGCGAGCAGAAATTGGGATTGCACTGGGCTTAATGGTTGACAGTCATTACCTGAAAGAGTTCAGAAATGAAAAGACAAGAAAAGTGTTAGGATGAAAATTAGAGATAAGGAGCAGTGAAATCATTCGGCTGCTATTACTTCATTTTGAATATGTCAGGCACAGTATGTTTGCAAAGAACATAGCAGAAAGATATCCATAATATATTGTCAGATGATGAATCTTTGAAGAGAAAGAATTTCTAAAATGAAAGTTGAAACTGGGATTCCTATATCTGTACTCCAACATTTGTTAAAATGGTCTGCATCTCATAGGAGCACAGGACTCCTGCCCACAGATCAGCAGCCCTAGACACCTGTTCGGGCTAGACACCAGTATATCGCACCTTCTAACACATTTTATGAACAGGTCATGCACTTAAATATAGGATTTTCTACCTCTTTTATGGAGGAGAAGATGTTCTAAAATTACTTTCTACTGCTAGTTAGAAGACTAATTTTGATTCCCTAGTCTACGTATATTCAGGCAGCTAAGAATTAAGCACATAATTTTTCACATTTTAAAAAAAAAAAAAAAAAAAAAAAAAAAAAAAGATGCTGAAAGGATGTTTTTTTACAAAAAAAAAAAAAAAAAAAAAAAAAGAGACTGACATAAGAATCTGAAGCCTCAGGGTTATACTTTCAAAATAGTTAAATGCATACCTTTTCTGAAGGGTTAGGGACATGTTACATGCTGAAGAAAAGTGGCATGCATTTTGGGGAGTTATTAGCTCGTGTCCACAGTAACTCAGGAATTTCTGCATTGTGTTCTCTTGTATAAGGCAGATGTGATTTTGCACATTTCCAGATGTGCTAATAACAGATAAAAATAACCATGTTCTATCACTGCCTACACTCTACCCAAAAGGGTGGAGGGCAAAATCAGTGTAAAAAATGCCTAAGCATTTTTAGGTAAAGAGACCTAAGGTAAAGATACCTAAGTATCTTTAGGTAAAGTATATTTATGTAAAGATACCTAAGTATATTTAGGTGTTACTGAGCCTTTGTTAATACACTCTGATTGTATACAAGCCATGCTACAAGTCCACCAGTTGGGGAAAAAGGTGAGGTCTTTATTCTGAGTTTCCACAGGATGTACTCAGTACAATCCACATGCACAGCAAATAACTGTTTTTATTATTGTTGTTAGAATATTAGTACAAAATGCTATCTCAAAACATAACTTGGAATCATAAGTATTTTAGGTTAACGGGAAAATATTCACACATGTCTTTTGAAAATCCAGATATTCTTGACTTCTAGCTTTTGCTTCCACCTTTTTTCCATGCAAACAGCTGCCAAGCAAAATAGCAGAATGTGTTACATGAATTAATCCCAACTGCTTGTCTTTTAGAGGGTTAATGTTACCTTATTTTTTCTTCCTTGCTTTTACCCCGTGCTGACTAAAAAGAACACCCAGGTTCAATGAGTGACAAATCATTACAGACCGTACAGTGTAATTAAAAAGCACAGCCATTGATCAGCTATGAGCTAAACCTGAGACAAAAAAGTGAGAGACCCAGAATAGCTGGCAAAACTTCTCATTGAATCTGTCTGAAATGGAAGATGTTCTCCCTGGAGGCATGGAGCGTGGCCCATTGTGCATTTCCATTAGAGATACATACTGACTCAGAGCATGCCATTGATGTTGGCCTATTTATGAAAGGCTGTTGAAAGAGGTTTCAGAGTTAATTGAAAAGAGCTGTTTCTGAAGTAAAGTAACTTCAAACAACGCAGCTCTGAAATGTGTTTTAATGGACTGGAAATTGGTGAATTTTCCATATAGCATATGAAATAAAAAGTCATAGCATGAACAGAAAGCTGTGTTGCTATTTGGTGAGATTTATATTATTATTGCTGTTGTTATTTTTATTTATACAGTTGCTCAGTGGACAAGTGATGAAACTGCTCCACTCTTGATGACTAGAGGGTTATCTTCTAGGATCTGTCCAAATTTTCATTGAATGTCTTTATTTTTCACATTTATAATACAATCTCTCTGCAGAAACTCTGTCAGATGTATACCACTGTAAATAAAAAAGAAAGATCTTTCAGCTGTCAGGTAGACATAGGTTCCAAGGCCCTCTTTTACCAAGGTATATTGTGCTTAAAATGTGTTTATTCTTAATAGTATTTCCATTTTAAAATTAAAGCATATGTCTAAATTCATGCATGTCTTTATTCAGTCATGTGTTTGGTCTCTGCCCTGAGCTGAGGTCTTGCACATAAGTTTGTATTTAAGCTCATGCTTAAATAAAAGCCTTCTCAGCAAAACATGCACCTGAATTTCATAAATAGTAGCTGAGTATATGCTTAAATCTCAGTCTGTAATTAAATACCTTTCTCAGTTGAAAACAACATACTTTTTCAGAGTTTTTAATTTACTTTTCAAAGCTTGGTGATGTTCAATAAAAACAGGAATGACTGAGCTGTATGTATTACCACTTTTCAAATCTTTTGCAGGAATTTAGAGTAAGCAAGAAAGAAGGTAACTCATTGCTCTTGGATGAAGTGAATTTAGACAACTACATGGTATTTGGGTAGAAAGGAAGATCAAGTTGTGAGATCCTTCCTCAGGCTGATTAATACCTAACATCCTGAGAAAGCTCATAAACCCCAGTGAATTGCAGAGGAAAGGTGAGAGTAAAATAACCCAGCTCTCACTAAACCACAAGCAATAAACAAAGAACTTCTGACATACAGCTTGAATGATAATAAGTATTTTACACCTCCATTCTACTCTTAATATTCCAAGCAATTCACAAGTTCTGTTGAAAACCTCCCATGTTCCACTAAACATTATGACCTCACAGATATAAATTAGCTTAATCTCAAAACTCATTTGAATTAAGCAAGAGCTATTGTCCCCATTTTAAACAATGAATGAAATACAAGGATAGTAATGAGTTGGATAGTAATGAATTGGATAGTAAATAGTAATAATAATAGTAATAGCAATAGCAATAGTAAAATAATAGGATAATATTAATACAATAGGATAATGATAGTAATACAAGCCCCACCAAAACCAGAATAAATATTTAAGTCACAGCCTTCCACAGTACTACCTTCATTCATCATATCTTCTGATAGTTCCATAGTTCCAACTTTCTCAAAGGTTCACCTCCCAAAGTCAACATTTTATCTAAGAAAAAGTCCAGGATGATTTTTATTCATAGAATCATAGAATATCCCGAGTTGGAAGGGACCCATAAGGATCATCAAGTCCAACTCCTGGCACCGCACAGGTCTGCCCAAAAGTTTAGACCATGTGACTAAGTGCACAGTCCAATCGCTTCTTAAATTCAGACAAGCTTGGTGAAGTGACTACTTCACTGGGGAGCCTGTTCCAGTGCACAACCACCCTCTCGGTGAAGAACCTCCTTCTGACGTTGAGCCTAAACATACCCTGCCTCAGCTTAACCCTGTTCCTGTGGGTCCTATCACTGGTGTTTATGGAGAAAAGCTCTCCTGCCTCTCCTGCCTCTCGCAAGGAAGTTGTAGACCACGATGAGGTCCCCCCTCAGCTTCCTCTTCTCCAGGCTGAACAGTCCCAGTGACCTCAGCTGCTCCTCATATGTCTTCCCCTCTAGGCCTTTCACCATCTTCGTTGTCCTCCTCTGGACACTATAACATTATCTCTAAATTAAGTCTGCTGGGAAAAGAAGGAAAAAAAAAAAAAAAAAAAAAAAAAAAAACACTTCAGTCCCCTCAATTCTAAATAATAGCTTTTTTTTTTTTCTTTTTTTAGGGCTGTCATGACATTTTGGCATCTGCACTGATATTTGAGCATTTATGGCTAATAATAATGGTTTAACATGCTTACCTTATCTTTGAAGTTACTGTGGCTAATAGTTACATACACACATTGAGAATGTGCTACTTGTTCTACAGAAGTGAGCACAGGTCATTAAAAAAGGAAACTGATGAAGGCTAAGGTTACAGTATACTTATGTGTATATATATAGGTATACATATAAACAGTATGAATTTTCTGAGGCATTGAATATTCAACAGAGAGATTTAATATTTCTGACACTCTAACAACAGCTGTACATGGAATAGAGAGAATTAGGCATTGAAACTAGGGGCACTAACAGCTTATATGTGAAGCATCTGGAGACCTAATTCAAACAAAAGAAAAAGGACATACTAGAAGGACTAAAAGGACATACTGTGCAGAAGACACTTATTTTCGAATTAGTATGAGCTTCTCTTCATGTGTTGACAAATGTATTCAGCTGAGAAAAGGGACAGTTGGTCTCAGTCCACATCCAGATGTGGAGTTTGAACCTTCCCTTCTCCTCTTCAGGAGGAGTATTTTAACCACCTGATAGAAAGACAGATATGTTTCTTGGCCTTTCAGTCAAAGGTAGCTGATGGGCATCCAAAAATTCATATCCCTTGGGTCCAGAATGTGAGGAATAAAGAGGCTTAACTCTAACATTTGGGAGTGGAAAGGTAGTTAGTGTATTGCAGCTCTTACTCCTGGAGCATTTGGGGTTGGCCAAAACCCAAGCATGCCAAACAGTTTTAGTCTAATTGTCAAGTGGAAACATGTTTTGCTGTTGTTGTTTTTTTTTTATTCTTTTTTTTTTTTCCTGTATAGACTATAAAGGATGATAAAGATGAGAAGTTCACATGTAAAGTTTCTTAATGTAGACTCCTATCCTTTGATTCAGTTTATTCATAAACACTTACTGCCATTTCAGATGCCCCCAGTATCCTGCCTGTTCTCCAACTGCAGAGAGTAATGCAGACAGGATGTAAAATGTGTCTATATATACATTATGCTTAATTATCCTTCAGAAGACTCAGGCTCCCTTCTTCTACAGTTTGTTTTCTATTTTACATATACTTTCATATTCATAAAACAGGTACAGGTTCTCCTCTTCCTGCTCTCAGGCCAATAAATTGTGTTATGGATGCTCCAAGGATGCATGCTCAAAACTTTATAAGTGGAGAAGGACAAGAAACTTCTTTCACTTTTTTGAGACATGCTCGGATATTACAAAATACACACCTGCTACTTCAATTTAACATAATGTAAGCAAATATGATCACAAATAATGGCTGAAATCATTAGAGCTGTCTGTTTCTCCACATATAGACAGGAGACCAGGTCCCATGTTCAAAAGTCTTAGGCAAAGACCCACATCCACAGTGGCAAAGCATTAGATCTCATAACACATTTTTAACTGAAAATGGGTGTCTGAGGATTCTTTTTCCTAAGCAATGTATGTAGAGTTTTCCTAAGTTGCTGTTTTTAGCCCAGGATCATTAATGATATTTGAGGATCTCCCATGCTCTCATGATGTTCAGTATCTGATATTCAGCTTCCATAGGTTCTGAAGAAAAAGTATTGATTATACCCCTCTTAAAAGTAGCTCTTCACTTTAAGAGGCTGTCACTGTTGTACTATTCTGTAATAACTTTTGCAAACAGAGCAATTGGTTTATCTTACTTAATTATGACCTAGACACAATTGAGGAAAAAATATGAGTCAACATCTTTGAGAAATAACATAGGTCACACACTTTGTAAATATTTGATTATAGACTAAGATCTTGGGTATGTCACCACATAAGCTCCCAAACAGTTCAGGGCAATGACAGTCTCAAGGTTAGAAACCAAAATGGCCAGTTTTATAAGGTTCTCATCAAGGTATTGCATTATTCAAGACAAAGGTGGTAGTAATCTGAAATGAACTATACTTTCTCAGAGTTTAGTTTTGGGAAAAAAGAAAGAAAAGAAAAAAAAAAGAAAAAAGAAAAAAGAAAAAAGAAAAAAAAAAAAAAAAAAAAAAAAAACAGACAATGTCACCTAGTCATTTAATTGAATCAGAAATTAATTCCCTAGGGTCAGCTGAGATCGAAATATAAACCTGACCATAATCAGCATAACAATGTTAGCTGAAATTATACCTCTGAATGATAACACCTAATAGAAGTGTAGGGCAAAGTTTCCCTAAAGAGATATTAGAAAAATGTGCTGCCTTCTCTATAGCCCTTGATATTGGGCAAGATGTTGTTTGCATATTTCAAAGTGAACTGTAAGACCATCTGATTTTCATACAAGTACCAGTCTATAACCTTCAGTGTTCCTTACCCTTCTTGAGCAAATCAAAAATATTAGCAAAACAACAATTTTAAATATATAAAAATAGAATCAAGTCTGCACCATTATTCCTTTGTATGGAAATGTATGCTCTGTTTGTCTTTAATGGCAGTAGGGTTTTTAAACTTTGATGTTTTGTCATATTTGTACAAATATCTGGCTATTCTATGTTCTCTTGGAGCTTCTGGCTGTAGTCAAAAACAGCACCCATGACTTTCTGATTGCTTTGGAGGCTAGCAGCATACCTGAGGGCATCACAGGTAACATTTGACCTACATTTAGAAAACCTAATTGAGGAATTGTATATTTGATGAAGTGGCATAATATGCAAGTGGAATTCCTCTTTGCTCTTTGCTTCTTTTATTTAATAAAAATATTAAAGAAAATAATGCTACACAATATCAACTTAATTGTAATAATTTTGGTAAATAATTTGTTTGAGATAGTTGCAGTCCAGGAGTCAGGAGAATCCTCATCAGTGTTTCAATTACTGATTTTTTTTTAATTTTTTTTTTCCAAAAATTCTATGGATGATATTTTGCACCAAAGAAATAGAATAAATAAATAAATAAATAAAGTTCACATTTAATTTCAAACACCTTGGGAAAGGTAACTAAAGAGTTTTTATTGATTATGATTAAATTGTAAATTTTGGTGTACAGATTTCAAAGCCTGTATTGGCAGCTAGCAATGGTGAGCATCTATGATTTTATTTTTTCTTCAGATGTTACTGTATTATAAGCTTAACACTTATAAATAAATTTGTAAATAAATATATTAATATAAAAAAAATAAATTACAGATAAATGTTATAATGCTGCATTATAAATACACTAGTAAATCTCTCTATGACTGTTAACAGCAAATTGTTAAGCTACCTAATTTTTTCTATCCTTCATCTTTAAACAAAAAAAAAATCAAATTGTTTTAAGTAAGATTTAAGACACAGGTTAAAAATGTGTATTTAGTACCTGGAGATTTTATATTAGGGCATAAAGTCATGATTTTTTCAATATCATATCATGCTCCATCTGTTTTCTGAATAAAGGAAAAACATATACAAAGCACAAATTTCTGCTGGGAGAAATAAAGCTAAATCTTTGTTTACACATTGCTCAGGAGGACTTCTTATTAGTATGCCTCTGCTAAAATTCTCATTTCCAAAAAGCTCAGGGATATTCCATGCAGGCAAACCTCTGAGCCTCTTAGGCACATCAGTCTGGCTCAGAACTAGAGCTCTGTAGAGTCCTCCTTCCTTTGAGGCACAAGACTGTGAGTTTTAGTTGTGACCTTCCTCTGCCAGATATTCCCAGCTCTGCAGTACTTCAGGTGTTTCACTTGAGATTAACCATCCTTTGATGGTGTCTGCCTTTCCCTACTGACAAGAGATTGATAAGGTGATTCATTTAAGCTAGACTCAACTGTTTTGCATGTATTTAAATCAGGTGTTTGGATCACTAAATTCATAACTGTTGAATGTTATGATGTGGTGAAGTCATATTAATTTCACATTTGTACAAAGGGAAAATTTATTTTCCAGAAGATGATGAGAGCAACCTGACCTAATCAACCCTGTTTTGACCAGGTAGGAATAGATAACCTTCAGAGATCCCTTCCAACCAAAATTATTTTTGTGTGTGCTAAATGAGTTTGTTTAACCCTGAATATCACCCTTTTGACTCTCTTGCTTTGTGTATTCTGTTGGATGGACATATTCTCACCTGGAGTACTGCATCCAGGTTTGGAGCCCCCAGCGCAAGAAAGATGTGGACCTATCTGTTAGAGCATGTCCAGAGGAGGGCTTCAGAGCTGGAGCACATCTATGAAGAAAGGCTGAGAGAGCTGGGGATGTTCAGTCTGGATAACAGAATGATCCAGGGACACATCATTGCAGACTTTTGATACTTAAAGGGGTCTTATAAAAAGGATGGAAAGGGACTCTACTCAGGTAGATAATGCTAGGACAAGGGGTAATGGTCTTAAACTAAAATGAGATAGATTTAGAATGGACATTAGGAAAAAATCTTCACTATAAGGCTAGTGAAACACTGGAACAGGTTGCCCAGAGAGGTTGTGGATGCCCCATCCCTGGAGGTGTTCAAGGCCAGGTTGGATGGTGCCTTGGCCAACTTGATCCAGCAGGTGATCAAGGCAGGGATGAAACTAGGTGACCTTTAAGGTCCCTTCCAACCTGAGCCATTCTATGATTCTATGATTAAAATGGAACCTTAAATATGAACATCAGAACAACTGTCTAATTTGTTGTCAGTGATATGATCACTCACACCAGCAAAGATTTTTGAAAAATGATTGTCCACTTAGAAAACAGAAATGTTGTAAACTGAAGAACATATCTGACCATGAGAAGAAAATAGATTTTAAATACCTACTACAAATTAAGTGAAGTAAATCAAAGCAAAAATGCTTCTGTTATTGTAAATAAATGATTGTTAATTTTCACTGAATTTGTGGAAAAAAAATATTTTCAAGACTACATTCTAAAGAAGATGAAATATGTATAAAGTAAAGTAATGTATATATAAATCAGCTTCATAAATAATATTTTCTCTTCAATGCATATATATGCCTTTGTGGATTAATCCACTGGACCACTTTATGTTATACAAACATAAATACTAATAAGAGTAGTTTTTGTCTCTAGCTAATTATAATTTCATTGAGTTGTTGAATTTCTGTGAAATTATCCATCACATCATCCTCTAGCCCAAAGGTAATCACGATTACCTTCAGAACAACTGCCAAGTTTTTCAGTGCTTCTGTTTCAAAGAGGGAAGCAGTATATAATTCTTTTTCTCCATCCATCAAGCCAAGTTATTTTGAAGTCAGAGCAAGAAAGTTAGCTAAATTAAGTAAGGATAATATGTTAAATGTAGCATTCCTCCTTGCAAGATGACTTTTAGAAACATACTCTAACTACCATTTTCTTTTATCTGTGACATAAAGGTTCATAAAGAACAGAAGTTCAGGCATAGTTAACAACAGTCAGATTTTTCTCTTTCCTTTTTTTTTTTTTTTTTTTTTTTTCTAAACTGCCTTCATGGAAAGCTTCTATATATAACTAGAGAGAAAAGACCAATTAAGGAGAAATATAAGGTTCTCATCTAGTGTAAATTGGCCTAATTCCATTTTTCTTGCCAGATATCACTTCTTTTCTTCTTCATGTAGTTTAATCTATTTCTAGAACTAATGCAAAATCAAAGTGTATTTAAGATGCTTGAGAGCTCAGGTATATCTCATTTGCAGTTCAGAGACAGAATTATTAGGAGAAATGAAGCTAGCAAAGTATTATAGAAAATAAGGTCTATATTTTCATCTAATATCCAAATGTAGAGTAAATTTTCAGGGAATTAAATATATATATATTCATACAAAATTGTCATGTCTATCTATTCCAAGAAAAGGTTTCACATGAGCACCTCTGAGACATACAGATGAGAGAATGTACAACTCAAAATCCAATTATACAGGGAACTCAGGTTCACATTGGATTTCTTGGCTTCAGTGCTCTCAGTGACATGGTCAAACAACAATGTGCAGTCTTTGACCTGCATGATGAATTGGAAGTTGAATGAAAACCAAGCTGGGTATTTTTAAAAGTGTAACAAGCTTGTTTAAACTTATTCATAACTCCTTCAAATAAGAATGGTACTATTTCCAGAATGAAAGAGATTACTATGTAACTTATGACTTTGCATCAGGCTTCCTGAGCTTCAACAAGTCTCCTCTCTTACCTTTCATGGGTGTCCCAAAGCCAAACTGAAACCCTGATTCTCAATCCTAAGAGGTATTGAGCATGAAAGCACTTTATACTCCTTTAGGAAGAGAAGACATCTTTTACAGTGCAAGAAATCCTGAATTTCTGATTTACCTACTCACTTCCAGAACTTCATAGAACTCCATATCGTAGACCCTTTATCAACTTATTAAATTCCACCACAGAAATATGATTTTTTTTTTCATACTTCTCCTTCGAGAAGTTCCAGATTTTTTTTTCTTTTCTCCAATGGTTAGGAACTTTATTGTTGTGATCAATATACATTGAGGGTAGCTCATGCCAATTTGTTTTGGGCCAACACAGAGTAATATCTTATGCCCTGTCCCTGCAGCACAATTCACATCTTCATTTGTGATATTTGGGCCTTGACTCTCTTCACAGCCTACAGTTACCTAGAATCATCTGAGATGTCCTCGGTTGTCTGAAATATTTACAGTGGACTGACAGATGGATTTATCAGAGACCCATGTTGAACCAAGCTGGAGGCAGTTTAGGATACCCTAAGGCATTACAGAAGTACTGGGTTTTTATGTGTGAGAAACTGAATAAAGCACTTAAGGGCTCACAAACTGAATTTCTGTCTGGCATCAACTGACTTTATTGACTGGGAGCTTTGATCTGCCCATATTTTGCCATAAAGTGCCATCTGAAGTGCTCTGAGAAATCTATGATATCTGTCAAGTATGAAACTATCCTGTGAAAGACATGTTATTTTGGAGATACTCTTCTGGAGGTATAGCAACCAAGGAACGGAAGCTTTTCAACACCTAAAATGATACAAGTTTTGATAATTAAATCTTGGACTAAATCTCCATTGCCCATGAACTTATTTCTTGAAGACCATGAACTAACCATGAATTTAGTTCTTATTTATGGTCACTGTGGATTTCTGAAAGTACTGAAATGCCATTAGGCTTCTTGAGCCATTCAGAGCTATCTTCCTAACTGCCGAAGTTTTATTGTGCTTGCCATGAGGCTGGTGAAGTTTTATTCTCTCCTGATTACAGTGGTACAGATCTTACATGGGGTCATGCCACATCTACAGGGGACCATTCTTTCATCCATAGGTAATGCAGAGAAAAAGTCGATTCTGGGGAAAATAAATAAATAAATAAAGCTTAAAAAGAATAATAATAATTTTCCAAAGCCTAGAGTGAACTGAATGTTCTAGATGCTTAAGCATGGCCTATCCTGCTACATCTGAGATAACACAGCAGCCTGTTTCAGGCATATGCTTCTTTGTTCTAAAAGAATTTGACAACCTTGAAGGACATTTTCAAGAACAAGAAGACCTTCATTACAAACTGAAAATGTTAGTAGGCAGGAGATGTGTTTTCTGGAGGAGGTAACTGGCACCTTTGTTATATTTCTTAACAATTTAACCTTAAATTGAAATGAACTCAAATTCCTATTTAGGGAAATCTATTAAAAAAAAAAAAAAAAAAAAAAAAAGTCAACCTTACATGTTGTTTGTAATAAAAAATAGCATCTAGCTCCTATGAAATATTTTTTGGCATTTCATCTGAAAACTTTTTACTGAAACAGCCATTGCATTCTCTCTGCTTTACAAAAGTAGAACTTAAGTTGGGAAAAGGAGAGGTAAGGAAACATGAAGTGAAGAAGGATATTCAGTTAATAAGTAGCAGAGCCAGGATTACAAATGGAGTCCCCCAGCTTGGAGTTGACTAAGAATGCTACTAAATCTGCTGAAAATAATTGTATATATTTGAAAAATGTCAGTG
Source organism: Oxyura jamaicensis (assembly GCF_011077185.1). NCBI lineage: Eukaryota > Metazoa > Chordata > Aves > Anseriformes > Anatidae > Oxyura > Oxyura jamaicensis. The sequence continues at coordinate 114,264,520 of NC_048895.1, read as the reverse complement.
GTTTTATTTCAGGCATGAACTTTAACACAGAAAGTTACTTTGGTATAAGTTGCATTAATTGAGGATTACAGGTTTGTCTGCCAAGGGAAAATCCTTAAAAATAAACTGGAGAAGTTGTTCACAGTGAACTAGTTACTCAGCTTTCCTCCCCTTGGTTATGTCTATGTAAAGAAACTCAAGAAGTTATGATTACATGGTAAATCTTTGAGACCCCCACGCTCCCAATCTGCTGTTCATGCAATGACATGGCCACTGGGTTGGGCCCAATGCTGGTTTACCATTACCATTACGGATAGATTTTTTTTCCTACACAGCAAAGTAATCACAACTGCTTCTCCATTGGCCTGAGGTCTAATGTATGTCTTGGGAAGCTAAATCAAAATAATCTGTACTTCACATGAAATAACAGTTCATATATAAGTAAATAGTCCAGATCACTTTATCATTTTGATATATGTGTTTATCAAAATCAATGTACATTTCTGTATAGGCAGTGCCAGATCATCCAAGGGGTCAAGTTTTTCAGTTTTTTAAGATAGGTGTAAGATAGCTTCTATATATTCCAAGTTTATTGTCTTCTCAAGACTGATTGGTTGGAACAAGATCCACAGACAGATCAGCAAGGCTAAGTTCAGAACAGAAATGTTAAATTCTTTCATCCCTGTTTAAGACACTAGGGCTTGCAGATCTCTTCAGAGCCACAGTTTCATTTGGTCCCTGCCAAAGGGGAAGTTCATACTCTGGATTCCTATGATTACCGTTCTGATTATTCAACTACTCAACAGCAAGATTTCCATTTAGCTTCTGTTTGGTGATAGCATTTTTTCATGCCACTATCCTGCATGTGTCTAACTCACAAAAACAACTTCTTCCACCTTAAAATCATGGGAATTAATCCACAATAAAATCATAATTCAGATCTGTATTTTTCAGAGCTGGACCTAAAAATACAGTAACTGCCTATCACATACCACTCTTTCATATTTCCTTCAGTGTAATCAATTTCAACCTCTGCCATACTGGTTGCTGTAGCAGTAGTCACTTTTTGTCATTTTCTATAAAGTGCAAATGCTACAGGCCCTTCAGACACTGTCTGCTCTACACACATGGTGAACCCACCTTTAAAAATGTTCCTCATAAATCTTTTCTGTCACCTCTGTTTTGCTAACATTAAATTGAAAAAAGGGGGAAGGGGAGGAAAAAGATCCTTTAAAGAGCTATTCTGGGTTTTGCTTTATAACAATTTATATTTTTTCACTTTATTTTTAACCATAAGCTATCTTTTTTACATTGAAAACCCAAGATATTATTTCCTGGAGGTTTACACTGGAAACCTCAGATTGTCAGTTCATTTAATGTCACTTTTCTTTATGCTTCATGCCAGTTTTAAGGCTCAGCAAGAATTGACAATGCAATCCTTTCACAGCATCAGCTGACTGCATTTTCTTTGACAGCAAGATTTCAAATCAAGGATTTAATAAACTAGTAGCTCTCCCAGTTAGCAGGGAAATGTTCTTTACATTCCACCACTTAGAGAACATCAAACAAACCTCAGCTCTGAAGCAAAGGTTATAGCTAAACCAGATACACAGCTTATTTGCATGTGCAGGATTGCTAGAGTTTACCTGTAAAAGCGGGAAAAGATGAAGAAAGGTAATTTTGCTTAAAGTAAATATGATTGTGCATATGTCGATAAACAGACTACACATAAAAAGAGAGAGAAACAGAGAAAGAGGGAAAGAGAGAAAGATAGAAAGAGAGGAAGAGAAAAAGAGAGAGAAAGAGAAAAAGGAAAAGAAATTACAAATTATGCAGATCAGTTAAACTGCTCAGTTGTGAAGGTTAAGTAGGTAAAACTCAGCTTCATGAAGCTTGCATGCTGAGTTGGCTGAGAAAAGATATTATAATCTCTCTGATGGGTGGCATTGACTCCAGACCCTTCACAACTGAGATTAACACTAAATTCCACTGAACTGCAATCCTTTATGCCTTTCTCTACTCGCTGACTGACCTATCTGGTGTTCCAGCTCCTCACATCACACTTCAGAGTTTGGCTCAGCGTTCACACACCCTGAGGGGAGGAAATGTAAAAAAAGCTCCACCTGTGAAGCCTAAAGGGACCTTTAAAGTATTCAATGAAAAACATCTCGACTGTGTGCCTTTTCCTCCCTGCAGGGACCTGCAGTTGCAGCTCCTCTAAGAAATGTGAATGAAAAAAGAGGACAAGTGATGGAGAAGAGCAGGAATTCTTCCTGGTAATCCTCATCCATACTTCTGAGCTTCTGGTGTGACTTCAACATTTATGGCATAATGATACAGACGTGCACACCTCCACCTGTTGCAGCTGAATTGAGTAGGTGCCCAAGGCTGTGCTATAAAACATACAATACTGGGGGCATTTGAAGAAAGGGCTTTTATAGGATATTTTTTTTTGTACCCTTTTTTCAGGAACTATGCTCTAGCCAGAGGTGTTTTTAAATTCCTGTGTTGGGTTCACAGATCAAACATATTGCCACTAAAAAGTACTGGAAGGCAGAATATAGCTGAGATGTGCTTCAGGTCTTTCTTCCCTGAGCCCTTATTAGCTATCTCTTGTGGAGGAACTGCTAACACTGACTTGTGCACTGAAGTAGCTTTTTCCTCTTTCAGTTCCCAGTCATATAGTCAAATTTGAAGAAGCATGGTGTGAACTCCTTTCAGCAAGAAATTTTTACTCCTCACACCACCACCTCATAGACTCATAGAATAACTGAGGTGGGCAGAGACCTCTGGAGATCATCTAAGCCAACCTCTCTGCCCACCCCCCTCCATTTCTACTCCATCTTGCAACTTGTTGCGTTCACACAACTTTGCTTAGGAGAAATACATTTCTTGAAAGCAAATACCTCAATTGATGTTATTTAACTGAACCTACAGGCCTATCCACATAACAATGCTCACAAAAATTAATCTGAATTAGCTTTTTTAAGTGGATTAATTAAACTATTTTAAACTCCTAGGTGGACACCCTTGTTCAAAATTAAAGAGGCTTAATTCAATTTAACTGAATTAACTTTCAAAGTAAATTAAGCCAAATTGAATTATGGCCATTCCAGTCCACACAGGGATTTAAATTCATATGCTAAGGGCCCTAGTCATGTTAAATGAACAAACAACTTTAATAAGTTCTTGCCACCTCCCAGATTTTTATTACCAGTCATTACCAGAGCTTACTAGGCCTACTGTCAGGATCAGCAGAACAGAAGTATTGTACTTTGAAAAACACAGAAATACTGTATGACTGGACTTTGTACCAAAGTGCACAGTTAGGTACCTTTGAAACGTTTCTTCACTAATAACTTACCTAGTACACCAGACTGTAAATAGAAGTAGCCAAGATAGCTGGACACATTCTACCAGCTCACCTAAAATGGAGATTGCATCTGACAGGGGAGTTGGATGGAGAAACAGAGTGGTAGCATCTTCCCTTTTTCACAAAATTAACCTAGGAGAACCTCTGAACATCTCAGTACATCTCTTCAAAGAGTTCTCATGTACAAGAACACTGAGAGAAAGAGACAAAAATATTTTACCTTGACAGAAATATTTATCTTTTGTTTTCATAAGTTTGCTTCTCTTTAGGGATGTTTCTTTACCATGTCCATACAACAGTAATCTTAATCAAATCAGTGCCCATCAAGAACAGAGATTAAATGTAATCAAAGTAAACATTGATTAACTGATTTGTTTTACATGATGTATAATACAAATTCAAAATCTACTTTTTATTATTATTATTTTCATGATCAGGAAGGATACTTATCTATCTTATCCCTGTCTTCAGAGAATTCTCCTTTGCCATGTCTAGATCGTTCTTGTCTTTGCATACCTGATTCAGAGAAGCCATTTCCAGATTCGAAGCCATCCGTCTCCACTTGTTTGCAGTAAAAGTAGTTTATCCAGCTTCTCTCCTACCTTCACCAAAGACAGAATGAACATAAGCAGCCAGCACCATACCTAACAAGTACATTACACTTACCAGAAAATTACACTGGTCTGGAATGTATGGGAGTTGTAAGGAATGGGAGAAAGCCACAATAGCTATTGTCATAACAAATTTATATCAAATTAATGGTCACCTTTATTAGTTTTAATCACCTCATTCATATTTTACTTTACATAAACCAGGTTACATTTAATTTTGAATGGGTCTTACTTTGGTAATGGAAGGAGAGGTTACAGAAGTTCATTTTCAGAGTGGGATTAGCTCAATTTTTTTCTTTACTGTCAAAAAGTGATTCCAAATGATTCCTAGGCCACTGGGTCCAGATCAGTACCTCCAGAAATCTGTTTACTCCATCCTAAAATATATGTCCATGGCATCTAGGAGACAGACATGTATGTTGACATAGAACACACTTAAACAAACAGTTTATGTTAGACTCTTAATTTCTCTTTGGTTAATACCACATGTGAGCCTATCTGGAGTGAATGAATTGATATGAGAGTTCACACTGTGTTTGTATTCCAAACAATTGCTATCAAAAAAAAATAATAATAGTAACAAAGGAAAAATAAAAGCTTGTACAGCTTGGGATCTCCACTACTATACTGTAGTAGGACACAGGAGACATTCTTCATAATGATTAACAGTTTTGTTTTTGTTTGTTTGTTTGTTATTAATATATATGTATACAACTGGACCTCTTCTGTGTTAGCAAACCATTTACACACCAACATCTGCAGAGCACTCTTTTAACAAAATTTGGTTAACATGCATAACATAAGCTGGAAATATCACAAGCAGAAGTGTAATTCAAATGTTTGCAGGTCATTAAATATTGTCTAACGTTGTTTCTATTTCATCTGAATAATATGTGTATGCAACCAACAGATCTCAAAGGGCAGATTTTTCAATGAGATCATTTCAACATTCACCACCCCTGAGTAGTAGACCACTGAGAAAGTCAATTCTGCTGTTTGTCCCAATAAATGCTCAGAAGTTGGGTTCTTAGGACAAAAAAAAAGGGGGGGTGGGGGGCAAGGGAGTGAGGAGGAAATGAATGCACTTAGGCTGAAATTTTCTTTGGATTTTTTTATATTTTGAAGGGAGAAAGGAAGGAATATTTTATTTCTAAACATTTATCCAAAGGCACAGAGAGTAAAGGCAAAACCAAAACCCAGTTAGACAGAAACATAATTCCATTGCTAGCCAAGTTCCTGCAAGTTTTATTTCCTTCAATAGAAGATGTAAAACATTACAAATTATGAATTTTTTGAGGAAAGAAATGAATATTCATTTTTTCCTATGTAGTAAATTGGAACTGTTGTCTCTGGACAGGGAGAAAATAGTTGACTTAAGGAGTGATCCAAAACCCATTTATGTCTTCAGGAACAAGATTTGCATTTCCTGATTTTAGACAGGTAAAAGGTAGACACCCAATCTAAGGTACTCACCCTAGGCTCCTGCCAGAGTCAGAGGAGGGTAGCCTTCTGAGGCAGACTCATTCTATATATCTTAGGATTCATAAATCACCTTAAGAGGATCTTGTTGCTCTTCCCTGGCTATAAATGAAACTGTGGGTTACAGATTGAGGTTTAACCCACTAGCTTGCATATATTTAACTTAGGACACTTGCCTTTCACAACAGGAAGCTAATATTTTACTTCTCAGAGCTGTAGATCTGATCTTATATAACTCCAGTAACTCCAACTACTCCTTGAAAGGCACTACAAATGAGGAAACAGCCCTAGCCTTTGTATTGAAATGTTTTGCTGTCAAAATCACAACTGTTTTTAAGTAGAACATGTTCTAGGGCCAAGAATCAAGCTTAATTTCCAGAATATCTGTTTCTTTGTCTACCCTCACTTTGTTCTCTCCATTCTCTCACCCTCCAGCACAGGTTCTCCTACTTTCTCCTACATCTATGTGTTTGGGCAAGCTGTTGCATGTGCTGATTGGCCAGCAGGCTGTTTTCTCCTCAAAATAAGCAAAGTGATTTAAACTCTCTTTCCCATGGTGAGGGCAGTGTTGGTTATCTTTCACTTCCCTAGCTGCCAGCTTCCACAAAACCTGTCAGAACATCACGTCTTTGAGGCATCTATCCTCCCAGACAAACGTGGTTGAAAATGGCAAATGTGATTGAAAATTATTTAGGGGAGGAAGAAGAGGAGGTGACTTAGTGACAGACAGGACATATTTCTTTAAAATTAGACTAAAAAGATGCTTCCTTACCAATAAGAAATCTGATAAAATATCTATTATAGTTGTAACTATAGAGGCAGGAAAGACATTTATTTTGGTACAGTTACTCTTTTTGCACACCTGGTGTAAGTTATACCAGTCAAAATACAATGTTAGAAAGCATTTTTTTTTTCTGGGTGTCCTTTTCTAGCCCAGTTGTTTTGGTTTCTTCTTCTGCCCTAGCCTGTGGACACTTACCTTGACGTATTTACTATTTAGCCACTGGGCTTCTTTATTTTTTGTAATTTTTTTATTTTTCTTCTCCCCCTGGGAATGCCTTAGTTTGTTATGCCCTGAAACACAAAGCATTAACAGCCTTTTAGAGAGTGCCAACACATGCTGGAGGTAGCTACCTGTTCTGTTTTCCATAAAATGGGTGTTAATAGGCTCTAGAGGGGTCCCTCAGTAAAGAAACGGAGGAGTTCAAGCATTTATTGACTGACTTGTATCTTGTAGAAGTATTCGAAGTGGAACACAGGAGATGTGGAGAAAAGCCACACAAATAAGAAGCTACTAATGAAGTGTTTTTACAGTTGGAGTTCGATGTGTGAGCTTGTAAAAGCTGATTAACTATTATTGTGTTTTCATCTAACTGGTTTGATAATTTGTTGGTTAAATGGCTCAGCTGAACAACCAGTGAGTGTCCTTGGAAACATGCTGGTGCAAGAGTTAAAGCCTCAGATCCACATGGAGGGGGCAAGTTTATGTTGTGGATCCATGATACAGTTCTCTTTTAATAGGTGATAGGAAGAAGTTTCAGAAAAACTATCACATCAGAGCAGCAACAATATAATTGAGGAGACTTGAAAAAGCAGGTTGGAAAAACTGCAGACCTCGCTTTCCCAAAGCAAATCATTGGAAATACACAGTAGGGGATGGATAGGAGAAGGAGACGTGGAAGACTTTAATTCTTCTTCTTTTGTGGCCCATTCCTCCCCCCTTCCAATAAATAATAAATAAATTAATAAATCAATCAATCAATCTTTATTTGTTCATGGAATATATCCACACTTCTGAATTTAATATAGCTAATTTAAAATTGTGAAATGTGGCTAACATAAAAACTGGGAATTTTATGGCCTTACAGTAGCTGTGTCTCTGAACCAACAGGTCCTGCAAATTCTACTGTTTTTGATCTGGTGATGGTTGTGACTGTCAGTAAAACTGAGTTAGATCTTGATGATAAACTCTTGCTAAGTTTAAAGTCCTGGTGAATAACAAGTCTGCATGTTGGGTATCCCCAAAAGAACTCAGCAGGTGGGTCGAATGTAAAATTAATTTTTAACAAATTTAATATAACAGACTTTTAAAATAGATTTTAAAAATACTCTCAAAAGTAAAATGTGTATAAAGTTGGGGGTCTTTATAGGAAAAAAAAAAAAAATGTTAATATATTTTAGAAAACAAAACAAAACAAAACAAAACCTTCCCATGATGATTGAAAATGTTTTTGGTCTCTAGCTATACGTTTTTATATCTTCCTCCAAGATTATTTGGATTCCCCAGTCACATTGCATCTTTCTTGGTGCTCTAAGATGTAAGACTCCAGGACATACCCACCACCCTTTATTTCAAGAGAAGGGCCAGCATATCATAGATCATCCATTCTCACCCTGACAGCATTCAAAAGCCCATGAAGTACTACAACACTGTTCCTCAGAATTTGTTGCTTGCCATGCTGCTTTGGCCTAAAATTCTAAATTGTCAACATGTTTTTGTTTTTGTTTGTTTGTTTGATTGATTGATTTTCTAGTGAAATCTACCAAGAAAAAAAAATCACTGGAAAAGTCACGCAGCCACAGATATGTAAAACATGTTAGTTTGTTTTTTCAAATGTAGTACATTAGAAGGGGTTGTGGGTCTTCCATAGAGGAAGAAGGAAGAACGTTCACAGTCAGATCTTAAGTTCTGATTTACTTTTTTTTTTTCTTTTTTTCCAAGCAACCATATTGAAAAAGAAATTTAATAAAAACAAAAACAGCAAAATAATTAAACGATTTAGTTTAGAATAAACCTCTAGAGGTCCGTAGTTCAACCTCTTACTCAAAGTAGAACTTCATTGTTAAAACAGGTTTCTCAATTTCTTGAACATAATGGTTTTGTATTATCTCCAAGGATTAAGATTCCACAGTCTTTCTGGTCCAAAGTTTTAATATCTTATAAATGTCATTGTGATTATTATTATTTTAATATATGTAATTATAATTTCCCTTATTGTGACTTCTGCTTTTTGTCTTTTCTTTGTGTATCTCAGATGAAAGCTGACTCTGCCATCTTTTCAGACTCCCATTATATAGCTGAAAACAGCAATTCAATTCCCTCTTGCTCTTCTAGTCTCGAGGTGGAACAGACCTAGTACCTTTAGCCTCTCCTTGCACAAAATATGCTTTATTTTAGAACTACCTTAAAGATCTCTGCTGGACACACTCCAGTTTGATGATATAGAGCTTCCCGTAAGCCATACAGAGGGGAATAATCACTTTATTCAATCTGCTGCTCCTTTTTTGCTAATGCAACCCAGTATGAAGTTGGCTCTCATTACTACAAGAGTGACTCAGCTGACTCATCTTCAGCTTGTTGTCCACCAAATCCCAGAATCCCTTTCTATAGAACTGCTACCTAGCCAGTAAATTTCCAGCCCATGCAATTTCATGAAATCTTTCTGTCCCAGGTGAAGATTTTTTTTTTTTTCCTGTCTTTGTTAAATTTCATTCAGTTCTTGACAGCTTAATTCCTTCTCAATGTCAGCTGTATTCTCTATTCTCCAGCACCCATATCCATATTGAAGAATCACATTCATTTCTGGTCTTACAAGAATTGGGAAAAAAAATAATATATATATATAAAGAGTGAAAGAAGCCAGGAAAGAGAAATATATATGTATATGTTTTGAGGCCAAGAGAAAATGCATCTAAATGTGAGACAACTGAGACAGTAGAGAAAGACATAAAAAGACTGATTGTAATTTAAATAAAGACAAATTGTAATGAAAAAGCAGTCATGAATTTTGAGCACTGAAATAAGCTACCAAGATGACTGATGGAGTCTCCAATTTTCAATGTCTTCAGATTAAGTCTAAATGTCTCTCAATGTAAACTGTTTTAGCCAAACACAACTTACTGGTCTTGACACAAGAAGAAGTAGATGAAATGTAATGGACTGTAGTATGCAGGCTGAGAAAGTGAATTATCTAGTGGAGTCTCCCAGGTTAAAGCTTTTGAATTTATAAATAATGTCTGGGACAAAATTTTTGCTGAAGTGATACAGATGTCTATAATGATCTCTGCTCATTCTGTTGTGCAGCTACTTTTCTTGCCAACTGTAACCACATAATGTTTCCAGAAAAATGGGCACTGCTGCACATATCATTCCAGGAATTTTTTGGTCCAGCAGGACTGATAATATACACATTATTACTGAATTAAATTCAATAATAAAGACGTGTATACATGCAGAGTAGATAGTCAGGTATTATATTTGCTTCTTGAGTCTTTTTTTTTTTTTTTTCTGTGTACACATATGGCATATAAAACTTCTACAGTAAAACAAAATAAAAAAAAATATATTTTTTTTTTTAAAAAAGGAACTCATAAATGACTATTTATTTCAACCAGTAATTAGTATATGCTACTGTATATGCTTTGCATGTACTACTTCGTGTACTCTGTGTCAGAAGGTGAAAGGGACACCCATTTACCATGAGCATTCTGCCCAATTTATGACCACCATTTACTATCCTCTTACCATGCTTTTCTGAGAAGAGCCTGACCTGCTAGGACCAACAGGTCCTTTTCAGTATGGCTGTTCACCAGCCAGCCAGACTGCAGCCTGAACTCAGAAGACTTAAGACTTACCCTTTCTGAATTTAATGAGATTCCTGGGGGACTGTTTCTCAGTTTGTCTAGTGATCTTTGTATGGCAACCCTGCCCATCATCTCCACTCCTCGGTTTGGTGTTAAGACACATATTTGATAATTTTCTGTTCTGTTCAGATCATAGAGGTCCTCAGATAGGCACCTGAGCAAAAAGCCTCCAGGTAGATTATGAACCATTAAGCATCACATTCTGAGCTTCACCTATCCAGTTTCTCTCCCACCTAATTATCCACCCATGATATGGACCAGAACTATACAGTAACTTATAAGGAATTCTCACATCAAACCCTGTATGTAGTATCTTACCTGAAAAATAAGTGTACAGGAAAGAAAAATAATAGTCTTTTTATAGTTCTTGAACTAATTTTACTTTTCCCCTTCAATCTGCAAAGGCTTTTTCTTAAGACATAACTACATAAAACATTATTCCTATTGCAAACACAATCTATTTCAGAGTTTCAATGTATTGTTCTGATATTTGTGGACTGAGATCCTGACATCCCTTCCCAGCCCAAGGATTTCACTCAGTATTACCACAGACCCTTAAAAATGATTGGGATGGAATTATGGAATTATTGCCCCTATAATATTGTGGTATACAAGAAAAATTAATCACCCACAAAATAGAGAGGAGCCATCCACTCATGCCATGTGTTTTTGTGAGGGTTATAAGCTATGTTGTAAATATAATGAGACATGCAAAATCTTCAGTGATTCCTTCTTTTATAGAGTTTTATTTAGAAAAAAAAAAAAAATGAAAAGAAGAAAGAAAGAAAGAAAGAAGAAAAAGTTCCTGATATGTGCACCACCACCAGACAATCAAGAGTGAGAAGGAGAAAAAGAAAGAGAGGAAAAAAAAAAAAAAAAACAAACAAAAAAAAAAAACTAGCTGGCTCCATGTGGGGCCTTTTTGCTTACAGCTATGAGACAGTACTGCACTTTCTCCTAATAACCTTGACCTGCTTTTCCTGGCTCAGCAGTAGCATCTGTGTCACATCGGCTTAGCATCTGTTTATCAATCTAACAGCACAAACCTGATTCCTGCTCCTATTCTCTTTAGTGTTCACAATATTAAAATAACTGAATTAAAACAGCAGAATTCTGGTTAAGAGACTTAAAGAAGGAAAGAGCTCTGTGGAAAAAAAAAAAGGAAAAAAAAAAAAAAGTGGGAAGAGAGAAAACATATGTAAGAGCTGTTATTCTCAACAGATTTATAGGAAAAAAAAAATGTATTGAATAATCACTACTAAAATCTCTTGTGCAGACAGAATACAGGATTTCAAAACAGAGAAATTAGGAATTACCTCAGACTTTTGGGTGGATTTTACAAAAAGACAAGGTAGTACAATAAGATAATAAACTGCAATCTGCCTGCAGTTCAAAAAATCTCTGCCTTCAGGAAAAAAAAAAAAAAAAAAAAAATACCAGTGAATAGGATTTAGTACAGATTTTGAATAAGCAGGGTGGATGATACTAGGAATGCCCCAGGCTTATGCCTGTGCTTTACTTTTCCCATTTTGCTACCTCTGCTATCCTCTCCAGTTCAGAGATGGCTTTGAGTACAAGGATAGTCCTGAGTTTGAGGCACTGTTTCATATTTGATGCTGGCCTGAGAAGATGCAGATTATGTCCATGCACTTCATCCTTTTGGAAGCCCCATGTTACAGGACAGCTTCTGCTGCTTGGAAAGGTGTCATTTTTGTCCAAAGTAGTCACCTAATTCTAAGCAGTTCTTGAGTCCAGAGATATTTCAGAAGAAGGGAGAATTGTCAGCTAGGGAGTTCAATTGCACAAGGTAGGCATGGCAGACCAAAACTGAGGTGTCAATATTCTAATGTGACTATTTGTTGTTTGCTACTGTTTGTTATTGTCATGTTCATATCCAAATGAAATCAGAGCCCCATCACGTTGTGCACACACAGCATAGCATTTAGCCTCTAATTTCCATGTACACAGAAACTAAGACAAAGGGAAAAGGAAGATAAAAAGTGTAGAACAATAACATATATAAACACTGTATTTATCCTTCCTTTAAAATGTATTCATGGAGAGTTTGGATTATATCCACTATCATGCAAGTCAAGCTGCTCCACCAGATTTTGTTTTTACATTCATTATTTTTTGACTGTAAGGGGGAAAAATAGATGAAAAAAAAAAAAAAAGGGGACTCGTTGCAGTTATACAAAGTACCAGCTATCAAAACCATATGACTAGATCTCAGTGTGAGGTAAATACTTGATTTACAGGCTAATTCACTGCTCAGGCCACCTCCAGTGAACTTAGATTAGTCAAGAGATGGGTTTGAAAGAGAAAACATATGTAAACAATTGCTGAACCTCCAAAGAAGGATTCTTCCACAGGAAAGCAAAGGATAAAATGATTTGGACTGTAGATCTGTGAAGAAGCAGACAGTTTATGCCAAATTTGATCCAACTTGCAGTTATTACAGAGCAATTCCTAATGTAGTAATGCACATGATTCGACTATGATATGAAATTAAAATCCAAACTTTTTTTTTTTCTTTTTTAACAGCTTCTCCCTCTCTCCATGTTACTTCACCTTATCTCTGAGAGCAATGACAGAACCTCAGCCAATGTCACTGAGGTTGCAAGGGTTCACCTGTTTTTCACACAGGAAAGCTTTATGTCCCAGAGTTACTCAGAATCCTTCTCTAGTTGATTTTTTCAAAGACTGGGCCTATTTTGCTTTTATCCAGACTTCATTGTAGGATTCCTCATGCCTCAGGCTGATGGTAAGAAGTGCAAGTGGTGACCAACACTTTGGTTTTGAGATATGTTTTTTATGGAAGTTTGGGCTCTGTCAGTATATGAATACACTCCTATGTAAAGCAAGACATAGTTTTAAGAACACAATAGCTAAGCTCAGGATTAGAGTTGATTTTTATCTAGGAGGCTCTTTGGAGCAGCCAAGAGGCAGTTAAAGAGGCAACAGGGAAATCAACCAGGAGAAGATGTGAAAAAGGCACACTTCATATATATGGAACTTTATTCCACAGTAAACAATTTCAGAGTTTGGACAAAGTGTGTTACAATATAAAAAGCTTTATTCAAAACAAACAAACAAACAAAAAACTATACAAGGAATATAGGTAAAGAGCAAACCATTTTCACTGAGTAGCAACACTGCAATATAACTGAAATTTAGGACAGTTATCATAAATAATATATTAAAGTCATTCTTTATAACCTGTTTAAGATGAAAACAATGAACAAAACATAATTTGGGAACATAATAATGGCTTGTTATACTGATGATGTTACTACTTATACGTGCATAGGGAGATGAGATTCAAACAATTGTCCCATCTGCCCATTACTCTCTATCTCCACCAACAACTTACCAAAGCCTTAGCTAACTTAAATCTATTTTGACAAAGCAAGAGGAGAAAGCAAGAAGAGAAAGATTGTCTCTGCATGGCTGTGAAGCCAGCCACAGAAAATATCCCCAGATCAAGAAAAATTCATCAGTTATTGACTGAACAGCTAAACAAGATGAAGAATAACAAAGATCAGGTACTGGGATAGCTGTGTAAGAGGATGATGTCCTGTTGAAGAAGCAGAGATATTGCCATGGGGTTATGTGAAAAGTGGGACCATGGTCTTGGAGGTATAGGTATGTAGGGTATGAGTTTATTTGGTTCTGTTCCATTTAGAACAATCTGTTTTGATATTACTAAAAGTTTAGAAATTCAAGATCTCAACTAGCTATTGATCACGCAAACGTGTTATGTCTGCATATGTACATCTGTTGTCTTATAAAGTCTGGCTGAGGTATTTGAGAAAGCAGGAGATGTCACAGATCACTGAATCAAACAGTCTGAGTTACTCCCTAAGCAACTATCCATAATTATTATTAAAAAAAAAAAAAAAAAGAAGAAGAAAAAAAAAAAAAGATGTCTTTTTAATGGGGGGACTACAATTTGGGAGACATATGCAGCCAGCAGTGAACTTCTCTTCAAATTTAAGAAAAATATTAAGATGAATTAATTATGGGCTGGCAGTTGGTGGTAGCCTAGGGACCAACTGTTATCATCAGATTGCAATCCATACATACTGAGGACAGGACAAACCAATAACAAATACTTTTGACTCTCTAAAATTACTCACTTCTCAAAACTGGGAAATTAAAATGAGTCTTAATAGGTAGGAAAAAATGATCAAGAAAATGAGAATGAACATTGGGAATTATTTTTAAGAGAAGTTCATGAAGCTATGAGTTCAGCTTTGGATAGAATTAAAACTTTGTTCAAAGGCAAAGGAAACACACTAATTAGAAATAAGAATGCAACATGTGACAACGGGAAAGAAAGAGACCTTAACACACACAGCAATATAAATTAAACACTATAAAGTGTAGAAAATTGATAAGGGAAGCTAAAGACATCAAAGAAAATCTCATGGTTAGTAGGATTAATGACAATGAACTTAATTTTTAGGAATAATTAGGAACAAACTAAAACCTACAAATGGCACAAGGCATTTAGTAATAGAAACCACAAAACTGTTTAAACCATACAGCGTAGGGTCAGGTCTCCATACGTTTCTGTTTATCTAATAGGCCTTGAACAATCTGCATTCTCAAAGAACTTATACACTGAGGTGTGCTCTATATCCTGTAATTTTAAAAGTAATTATTAAATTAGTTTTATGGAAACTTTTCTAGTATTTTTTCTAGGGTCAACTTCAAAGTAATCAGCCTACTCCTTCTTGTCAGTTCATTTTTATCTTTTTAAAATATACTGATATGACACCAGGATGTTTTCCTTTTCTGGAATTTTTTTGTTATGCCAAGATTATTAAAAATTAGCACTAGTGATTGACTGTGATTCTGTAGTGAGATTACAAAACCATTTGATAGACTGTGTAAGTAACCTAATATATATGAAGGTATATGATATTAGTACCACATATTTTAATACACACACACATACACATGCACGCACACACACAAACACACACACACACCAAAAAAAAAAAAAAAAAAAAAAAAAAAAAGCCCATTCTGAACTCTAAATTCCCTTACAAGAAAAAAAAAGCACTCAGTGGAGAAAAAATAGACAATAAATATTTAAAAAGGTAGGAACAGACAGTGAATAATTGTTTCAGCTGAATTTCGCTGGGAAAAAATTAGCTACTTAATAATTTCATGGTCTGAAAACAAATCAAAATCAATGCTGCCATTAAAATATACAACATGGGTAGAATGGCACATAATGATAGAGTCAAGCAACCAGTCAGAGTACCCTGAATATCTTGATAAAACAAGTTCCACAAAGGATGTGTCTTAATACCATTGCAGAAAAACATAGACAAGTAATGAGTTCCTATTTACAAAGTGTTGTCTATATCCTGGGAAGTAGTGACTGTGAAAAGGACCTAGCATGACATTGAAGCAGGACAAAGTGTTTTGACAAAATGCTAAGGCAAACAGAAGTTATTGGGTACCCTACAGGGAGAAGGGGTTGAATGTAACAGTCTGTATAATACCAGAGCCTGGTCTGGGTGAACTAATGGTCCCTTCTGGCCTCATCTGTGAATGCTGATGAGACTTATTTCATCTGAATGGATTTGTGTATTCCCTGCTAGATGTTCTCGGTTATTGCTGAATGCAATGAAATATATAGTGTTTCTTAGCTACACAGGTTTTCTAAGCTAGAAGGGACTGTTATAAACAGGTCTCATGTGTAATGGGGCTACACTAGCTATCTTGTAGTCTGTGGTCCAAAATATGTTTCTGTACCTTGTAAGAAAAACGTGAATATGCCATTCAGGAATTCTGTACATTAGCATGGGTTGCTAAGCAAACAAATTTATCAGAATTTCATAAATGAAGATTAAATAACTCAAAACATGCTTCCTTTCTACTCCTGTTGTTGTGGACAACTACTAAATCTCTGTTTATAGGATAGACTAGCCCTATACATAATTTAAATTATTCCACTGTTTCACAACAATTTTTTAACAAATCAAAATGTTTTGCATAATATGAACATTTTTATTTAAATTTTCTATAATTATTTATTTTTTACTAAACATGTTAGAATGGGATCTTATCTAACTGTTTTAGTCTTAGGCCTTTATCGTTTTTTTTAGTTTATTCCAGTGAAATTTAACTGTTTTTTGAACTTTCCCGTCAGCATCCACATTCTCCATATCATCTACAGTCAAAGGATGCTTTCGAGTACTTGCAAAGGAAGACTGTTTGTTTGTTTGTTTTGTTTTGTTTTGTTATGTCCCAGTGTCATTTGACATCACCTGACTTTCTCATCAGAGAGTCACAGCCACAAATGCACATGAAAAGAACCACTTATGAAAAGTGAAAGGCACAGCTTGAGCTGTGCATTGAGCTGGCTTAGTACTTCTACAATGTAATATCCAAAAAGTGGAAATGCAGAAGTATCATCTTGAGTTTATTTTGTACCTTGAAGTTTAATTTCAACAGCCTCACTAGTCTTCCAACATTAAAAAAAAATTCTAGATGTTTATAATATCCCATGCTATCAGTATCTCTCTTATAACTTTGATAGGATGATTAGATAGGTTTGTGTATTTTAATAATTATTGCTGGGTTTTGCTATTTCTAATACAAATATATTTCCTAATATTTCTAATATGAGTAACATATACAGAAATAGTTTTTGTCCTGTTTTTGCCTTTAAGAACCCCATACTGGGGAAATACCTGTGCTCTTGTATTTCCTTTAATGGGGTATTTATTCCTCTGAGACACTGGTCAGCTAGGAGAATATTTATGTGGTAATAAAAAACTTTAACAGAGGGTTGTTTGGATCTAATAGTCTCAGGTATTTCAACACATCTCTGCTTGTCATGTGTCATACTGAATTACATCGTGGCCTGCATGTGACAGCAGCCCATAATGTGACCCATGTAATATAGCTTGAAATGTAATGTAATGGGAGGGGGGCTTAAAGGGAAATATCCCTCATTCATGCTGGATAAAAGCTGTGGATTCAGAAAGAAAGCAACTTCAAACTGTCAAGAAACTGGAAAAGATTAAATGACAGGTCAGCTGCAAGTCTACAAAGAAATCTGCAGTAATAGATTAAATGATACCTGTAACACGTGGCATTAATATTAATAACTTCCATTAATATTTTTCAGTTTTACAGCACAGTTCATTTTTTGTCTAAGTCATCATATCATTGCTGAATGCTAATTTGTCAATCCAGACTAGGCAAATTATAAATGGTTTACAATTAAATACAAATACAGAAAGGTAAATAAACTTTCACAGAGGATAAATGGCTGGCTGGGATATGGGGACAAAGCCACAGGGAGAAACCAGGTGTCCTGATTCTCAGTACTGAGCTTTTAAAGCCTTTTGGTAACATCTCTTTCCTGCAGTCATGCACTCATACCAATGTTTCCTGCTTCTGGCTACAGAAAAGACTTGGTCTTTTACTCGATAATATGGATATATCTGGTAGAAATAGAGTGTTAGAGAGATTTCCATTTTAGGTAATGGAATGAAAAAGTCCTGTTTTTACAGAGGATGTGATTCTCTAGGAAAATTATGCTATTTGTCTAGCTGAGGGAAAAAAAAAAAAAAAAAAACTGTGTTTTGCTGGCAGGGATGGTAAAATTTCACCCTTCAGCAATCTGGTGAAAACTGATAGTTCTGGACACTTCTCAGCCTGGGTAACACAGCAAAAGACTGTGCCATGTGAACTAGCAGATGCAAAGAGAAAAAAAAAAAAAAAATAGCACCTTAAAACTCTGCACCAGACTGTCCAGCTCAGATATCTTCTCTGTAGTCCTCCTTGCCTGCATGGACTTGGTAGAAACAGGAAAGAACCTTTCTCATTTTTTGCCAGCTGAGAATTCATCATGTGATAAAGTGTATCTGATGAAGGGGGCTGCTCTTTAAAGGGATTCTTTGAGCATAGGAGTTCACTCGGAGGCACACCCCAAGCTCTGCCATAATCAGTGTTCTTTCCTGCATGAACAGGAATCAAAACACAGATCAGACCAACCAGATCTGATTTAATTTTTGGAACTGCATATGGAAGTGGGACCATGACACCTCTCCACAGGAGAGGGAAACAGGCCACGGCACAATAGAGAAATGGTGAAAAATTCTAACACAGGACAAAATGTTGTATTTTGCACAAGTCAACACTGGAAAATAAGTTCAATTTGAAATACCAGGAAAAAAAAAAAAATACAGAGGAATGTTTGACACTAGGAAAGACAGTTGCACTTAGATCCAGAGGCTCTAAGTGAATAATTCATTTTGATCAAATCTTCTTCCCTTTGAATGTCATATGGAATTAAAAGATTAATGCACCAAATATCTATTTATTACATCATAATTACTACATAATGCCATATATTATTTTCAAAACAGAGCATGCAATTTGAATTGCTAAAATAAAATGAAAATGAGCATCACAGTGTCTATGTTAGTATTATTATTATTGTTGTGTTGTGTTGCAGTTGTTTCACTTCAATTTAAATTTCAGGAAGTCCTGGGTTTGAAGCAAGAAAAAAATTCAAAGTTTTTTTTTTTTTTTTTTTCCTGCAGAGTAGAAATGCATGTCTCAATTTTGGACAGTCCACACCGTAACCTAATTTAAGGCCATTTTATCAGACAAAGTGTAACTATTCTAAAAATCAGCAGTGACTTGCCAGGTTGGGAACAAATCAGTGATCAACGTTTTGCTCACTATTGAGCTCTTCTCAGTGTGTGCCCCAAGAGAAAATGTTGCTTTCAGATTTAAATGAATACTTGAATGTTCTTTTCAGTATTTTTTGGTCAATAATTAGGGAAACCTTGCCACAGAGAATTTTGTAGGAAGCTTTGAAAGTACCTGGACACAACACCTGTAGGCATCTTATGCTATTGAGGGTACCCAGGATGGCCAAATAAGGCTGGCACGTGTCCCAGGATCTATAGCAGAACAAAGCTGACCCGATATGGCTGCTGGAAGCTAGGTGGAAAATCTGGGGTATCTCCAATGGCGCTGAAGACTTAAGTTTAGTAAAATAAGTTGAGCTCACTGTTTCTCTCCATTGACTATAAAGAGAACTGGAGGAGACTGGTTCCAATATAGACAATTACAGATCTATTCAGTCATGTAGGCCTCTTGTGCCATCTGAGACATCACAGGTTTTCCCCCTGGCCTCCAGCTGTCACTCCAGAAGGCTTCTGGTTTCCATCAGTCCTATGTCCTATCTGTCAGTGCTGTGCAGATGTCTTAGATATCCTGAAGTACCTCAAATGGCATGAGAAGCCAATGTTAAGGCAACTGAATTTTGCTACTATAATAGAATTCAGCTTCACATGTAGACAAAGCTCCAGATTTAGTTATTAAACACAGGCTTCTAGTGATGTTTGAGGTGCTTCAGCATTCCTGAGACATCTGCACAACACTGGCAGATGTAACACAAGTCTTACAGGAGACCCACAAGGTCTGGAGAAGAAATTGGAGACCAAATGGAAAATCTTACAATGCTGGAAGCAGCACAATGTGCATAGGGAAGTAAATCTTGTCTAGCTGTCTATCCAGATGATCAGGATGAGATGTTTACACCAAGAGAAGCTTGCTAGTTGCCCAGGCTCTGTTGGCTGTATGGATTAGATCTCCATTGATTTAATGGGAACTTCAGCACACAGCTTACATGGTAGCACTACCTTTATGTATGCAATTCTGAAACTGAATTCTAGCCCAGTGTTTGTATGATGAATCTTACCCTTGTTTAGAGGAAGAAATGAGCATATCTTTGTTAATAAGGAACAAATTATTTATTTATTTACTTATTTGTTTATTTTCTGAAGAAGAATTCATCCTAAAGTTTCCACTATTTTCACTGGTCTCTCAAGTACTCATACGTAAATAAAAAGGAGATTGATATATTTGCCCTGTTCTGCTCTGGCAAGGACTTTTTCCTAAGTCCGCTGTTACAGGTTCACATAGTAAAGCTTTAAATGAGCTAGTAAAGCCTTTGCCAGCAAAGTAACTCTACTATTTTGGAGCTATCTTTCCCAGTGGATTGTGAATATCACACTTTATGCTGCTATAGTTAATGTTGACACCTGAGTCAAAGTGAGGTAGTTCTTCAGTGAATCTACAATAAACTGGAGGTGTTGCTTTGAGAGAAGGGGTGTGAAAAGTAGCATAGACATACTCTATAGCCCAGTAAAAGGTTATTCTCCCCGGGAGTTAAGGAAATGTCATATTCTGATAAACATCAATGCTTTTCAAAGTATTCTGCCTATCCTTAATAGGCAAAATGTCTGTGCTTATACTTTTGTAAAGGATAAATGAGGCAGATTTGAGATTAATTTAACTTTCTAATCAAATAATTCTAATCAAATAAATCTGCTGAAGTGTGGAGATTTTGGGGGGTTTGTTTTGTTTTGTTTTGTTTTTAATTCAAACAATGTTGGCTATGACATCCAAGGCATTCCCTCTTAGCCCTAAATTCATCCTTTGTCCTCCTTACCTTGTCATAACATTTGGAGGTTGGACCCGATGAACTCTTGAGGTCCCTTCCAACCCCTACAATTCTGTGATTCTATGATTCTGTGATAATATTACATGATGAACATCAGGAGGCAATACAGCTTGTGCTGGAGAGACCCAGACATGACTGGCCATGAAGGTTGATGGGATTTGTAGGCAAACTGTAAATGGGAAATTTGGTCTCAAGGAACTGATCTTTCAGAAGACCCATGTGTATTTACCTACCACAAGTGTCATTCTGCACATATGTAGCCAATGAAATTTCACTATTGAATAAAAGAGTCACTTTGAAATTCTGTCTACTCTGCCTTTTTCTTTCTTCACAGGGGTAATACAATAGCCAAGCGATACAACAATAACACAATAACTCCAGCAAGCTATGCTTTATTCCATTGCAGTGCAGCCTATGAGGGCAATCTTTCCTTTCTTCTAATAAAGACTTTATTGCACAAATTTAACAGAGTTATGCCCTAATTATAGTTTTGTTGTTTTTGTGTTTTTTTTTTTCGTTGGGAGGAAATACACCAGATGAAGCTGTTTGAGACAGCATGGTTCATACAGCTATATTAAAAGCTTCCAACTACTGTCCTTATGGTTGTTGACAAGTCAGGGCCAGACATGCATGCATTTTCTGAGTGCCTTTGAGGAAGGCATAGATTATAGTTGTATTTTTCTAGAGCTGCTCAAATTACATGCTGAAGAATAATGTCCAGCTAAACTTTCAGAACTGTTATCTATAACCCAGCTAGAATAAATGGATCCCTAAAGACAAGCAAGTGACATTGCAGAAATTTAGGACCTAAAATTTGCCTGTCTATAACTTGTCTACACTTTCTTTGGAATCAGCAAAGGAAAACAAACACTTTCTGAGGGGGTTCACTTCTCCCTGAAAGAGAAGTGCAGCAGTAGGCCACAAAATGGAGTCTCAAAAGAAATTAAAAGTAAAAAAAAAAAAAAAAAAAAAAAAGAACTTAAGTCTTTTAGGATATAAACTAAAGCTGGACAAATACTGTGGGAAGATTTATGTATTCCTTAGTAAGCAGGATAAAAAAAGGCAATTGAGTCTCTTGACCTTATTAGCTCATGCACCTTATTCCTGGCTAAGAAAGAGATGAGTTGTTCATTTCTGTCCTGTTGTAATCAGTGTATGCATAGTTATACTAGCATAGATCAGATTACAAACTGGCAGAATGGGAAGCTAGATTTGGAGTCACTTTAGCCTTGTGATATTTTGAGTCCCAAGTGTGAAACAGGTGCTTGATTTTCATAAAATCAAGATCACACATGAAAACACACACCAAAGCAAATAAAGCAAAGTTGCTATCCACAGCCAGTGACATATAAAGTAACTGGTTTTCAAATATAGATTTTTGGAAGTTATAGCTTATATTATCATCTCATATTGCTAGCATAAATCCAGAATAATTTGAATAGTTCGATTAACAAAGGAGGTCTTGGCTCTTTGACTGCTGGCAGATACAATAGACCAGGTTCAGGTGACTGATAAGTTTCTATAAAGTTTTAAATATTCAAATGTTTTATCTTAAATGCTACTCCATGGCTTAATATATAATTTACACTGAACAAATATTTTTTTCTTTCTCTCTTTTACCTGATTGGCGAGGAATAGAAATTTTCACATAGTCTTCAACAAATGCTTGTAACACCTAAACATCACTGTAGTACTAAACAATCTGGAAGAGATCCCAAGAGGAACAAAATTCCAATTAGAAATTCTCAAGTGTTTTTCATTTTCTTCTTAGTTGTGGCTCATATAATAGGAACAAGAGGTGGATAAGATCAGCTAGTTAATATTAGTTCCCAGTTTTGCCTGCACATTCCTTCTTGTTTACTGAAGTGTGTCCAGTTCCCTGACAAGGTTATTGGCCCTAGCAAGAAGTTTAAAATGACAAAGTTTAAAAAACTCTCTGGCATGAATCATTTACTCTTTGCAAGAAGTCTTTGTTGTTCCTGTTGTTACTGCTGGCAATTTGCCAAATGAATGACAATGTTTTGTTTTATTTTATTTATTTGTTTGTTTGTTTTCACCTGCCTAGTCATAAGAATTGAATAAACCCATTGCTTCATGAAAGATGTTCACCTATTCCTTGTGTAGACCAATTGGAGAAAAGAAAGCTGTTCTTTTGGTATTGAATTTATTCTGTAAGGATATGACTTCACTTCCTATCTTTGCCTTATTTCTGTGTAACTTAGTTAAAACATTTACTTTTCTGGCATTTTTGATTTTTCATATTTATGGTGAGAGAATTATAGTACTTTTCCTCATGAGGGGTTTTGTAGCTCATTATTGTTTGATAGATGTCTTCTGGGGATGTTTTGAGTAGAATTATTCATCTCTTGAGGCCAAAATGACCTCCCCAGGTCCCTCTTGGCCCAATTTTCTAAGCCTCTGTGATTGCTTAGATGATGAAGTAATAGTGAGCTTATGATGACCTCAACAGATATTTTTAAATGACTCAACCAATAGAGCATCTGTGGTTACCTCTGGGAGACTCTTTCACAAATGGTCTAACAGACACTTAAGAAGTTTTTCTAGATACCCAACCTCATTTTCCCTTTGCTCAATTTCATCTCATTGCCCCTAGTTATGAATCTGTGAACCACCCTCAAAAATCCTTCTCCCTCCTCGCTGCACACATCCTTCAAATGTTCACAGAACTGCGAACGTCTTCTCACAACACAGTGGGGGACAGCAGGGAAGAGGAGTGGATGAGCACCTCTCTCATGCCTCTAAGCACTCAGGAAGAGAGCACACTGCCTGCAGAGATGCCCATGTGGGTTGTCTATATTAGAGCAGTGAGCACCTGAGGAGAAACCAACCTGGTGCGTGAGCTTGCTTTCATTTATTTTTTAAATATCATCAAATAATGTTTGCCTTACAATCTTAATTCAAGCACTTAATTAAAGCCAACAGAGGATACTAAAGTGAAGAGAAAAATTAGAGCAACAACTTTTTAATTATGCTGTAAGCATTTTCTCTCTTACTTTCTCCAGAAATCAAACATCTCCTCTAAATACACATTTAGACAAAGATGATGGCACAGTGCTACAATGGGCTAGAGTTTGCTTAGTGTTTAGCGAGCAAGTACTGGAGGTTGTCTGCTCAAATTCATGACCTAAATAGCATGGTCATTCCTTTCCAGGATTCACCTCAGAGTCACTCCTTAACAATCCATTCCCCTAGTTGCAGAAGAGGAGAAGAGGGAAAGAAAGGACAGGAAGTAGCTTAATCTGCAGGAATGTCTACCAAGCAGAAAAACTTAGTCATGTTGAAGTACTACTCTTTCAGTGCTACAGCCTGCCTCCAAATACTGGGAGAAATGAGGTCTTCTGGAACAGCACAGCTCCTGCCTGTTAAAAGTACAGAGCTGAAGCTACAACAACCGTTTTGTAAAGCCATCATCTTTACAGATATCAGGTGATTTTAGGCTACTTGCAATGGAAAGAGAAATATGGACTTGGAGATCATCAGGCTTTAAATGTAAGTCCTATCAGAGTCTGTTGGAAATAGCTTAATGCAGATCTCTTTGCAAAAGAAAGGGGATGTTTTCATCAATACATATAAAAATAGGAACAGGGTTACTTCCCTTCTGAGTGCAATGTCTCCTGAGATTTTACCATCCCTGTCTGCTTAAGCCACCCTATGTCAATCTTCAAAAGGATCCAGAGGATCCTTTTAGGAAATGTCAGGCTTAGAAATAATATGATCTGTACTGAAATTTACTCACTATTTATTCAGTATTTATTCATATTTATCATAATCTGTGGAATTTGCCAGGGTAACTCTCAGTGGATTGTGTCATTAATTGCATCAAAAAAGCACATTAAAGAACCAAGGTCCTGGGAAAATAAACCTTAAAATGCACAGAAGAATTTAAGTACCCAGTCAATACCTTCCACATAAAACTTAGATTCACATTTCAAACCACCTTCCTCATAGAATCATAGAATGTCATGGGTTAGAAGAGACCTTAAAGATCATCAAGGCCCAACCCCTGCTGCCATTGGCAGGGACATCACATACAAGACCATTTTGCTCAAAGCCCCATCCAGTCTGGTCTTGAGCACCTCCAGGGATGGGGCATCCGCAGCTTCTCTGGGCAACCTGTGTCTATGCCTCACCACCCTCTGAGTGAAGAATTTCTTCCTAATATCTGATATAAATCTCCCTTCTTTTAGTTTAAAGCCATTGCCTCTTGTCTTTTCACTATCTACCCATGTAAAAAGTCAGTCTCCACCTTTTTTATAAGCCTCTTTTATGTATTGAAAGTCTGTATTGAGGTGCCCCTGGAACCTTCAGTCATCCAGGTTGAACATCCTCAGCTGTCTCATCCTTTCTCCATAGGAGAGATGCTCTAGCATCTTGATCATCTTCATGGCCTCCTCTAGACCCACTCTAACAGAACCACATCCTTCTTGTGCTAGGGGCCCCAGACCTGGATGCAGTGCTCCAAGTGGGGTATTACAAGGGCAAAGCAGAGGGGCACAATCACCTCTCTCGATCTTCTGGCCACTCCTCTGTTGATGCAACTCAGGATGCAGTTGGTCTTCTGGGCTGCAGACCTACACTGCTGGCGCACGTCAAGCTTTTTGTCCACCAGAACCTTCAAGTCCTTCTCTGCAGAGCTGTTCTCAATGATAAGTTCTGTCTGTCTGTATTTGTATCTGGGATTATTCTGACCCAGGTGCACCACCTTGCACTTTGACTTGTTGAACCTCAATAGGTTCATATGGGCCCACTTTTCTAGCTTGTCCAGGTCCCTTTGAATAGCATCCCTTCCTTCTGTTGTATCAACTGCTCCTGGTGTTGTCTGCAGCCTTGCTGAGGGTGCACTAAATTCCACTATATATGTCATTGATAAAGATATTAAACAGCTCCAGTCCCAAGACAGATCCCTGAGAGACACCTCTCATCACTGTCCTCCACAAGGACATAGAGCCATTAGCCACCACTCCCTGAGTGCAGCCATCCAGCTAATTCCTTATCTACTGAATAGTCCACCCAGCAAATCCATATCTCTCCAATCAGGATGCCATGTGGGACCGTGTCAAAGGCCATGCAGAAGTCCAGATAGATTACATCAGTCAGTCTTCCTTTGTCAACTGATGGAGTCACTCCATCACAGAAGGCCACCAGATTGGTCAGGCATGGTTTGCCTTTGGTGAAGTCATGTTTGTTGTCTTAGATCACCTTCTTGTCTTGCATGTGCCTTGACATTGCTTCCAGGAGGTGTTTTTTTCCATGATCATCCCAGGCGCAGATATGAGGCTCACCGTAGTTCCCTGGGTCCTCCTTTCTACCCTGTTTTAAAATGGGAGTAATGTTTCCCTTTCTCCAGTCACCAGGCACTTCACCTGACTGCCAGGACTTTTCAAGTATGGTGGAGAGTGGCTTGGTAGCTATATCAGCCAGTTCCCTCAGGCCCCTGGGATGCAAGTCATCAGGCCCCACAGACTTGTACCTGTTCAGTTTCATTAGGTGGTCTCTAACCTGCTCTTTGCTTACAGTGGGAGGAACGTTTGCTCCCCTTTGCTGTCTTCTGAAAATCTGGTAGACCTCAGTTGCGATATTCCATTTGTATGATTCATCCCACCAATTGTAATTGGTTCTTGATTGCACTGTGGTTTCTAACTGCTCCTGCTTCTTTCCCATGCTGCGTGCATTAGTGCAGAGGCACTTCATCTGAGCTATTGGCTTCATCACCTTTTTAGAGGAGCCCTCCCTAATTCATTTGGGACAATTTATAGGTATTTCCCTCTTGCTTCCTAAAGTGTCAGTGTTCCCTAGTTCTTCTCTGTCACTTAGAGGTACATCCTCTTCCCCTGCTGAATCTAGCATAAAGACCTGTTAATAAGGCCATCCAGATTGCTGTCCTGAGCATGCTTACTCCACCTGGTCAGGTGTGTCCCATCCAGAGTCAATGTATCCAGTCTCTAAAAGGTGCATCTGACATCTTATCTACATTCATTCTGCCATCATTTGCTGGATTTTGGTCTAGAAAGAAAAGAAGAAAAATTAAAGCTGAAAGGAGAATGTTTTGAACATTTCTGCAGTTACACAGACTTAAAAACAAAGCAGACTAAGGCTTGCTAATGGTAAGAGAAGAGATTGTGGTCAGGATAGCAGAACTGGATCTAATTATGTAACGGGCATTCATCTGTAAGAACATTGTCTTTGTGTGAACAAGACCAGATGTCTCATGTCTCAGCCTTTCTAGGACAACAGGCTGGAGATATTTCTTGGCTTGACTTTCCTTTGTTTGTGCTGAGTGGTTGGACTGGTGAGTCTACCTCGCTTAGCCTCTGTACTCAAGAGACCCCAGCTGGGGCTCCCAGGGTGAAAATCCCATCATGTATTTTTATAACAAGGATACAAACCAACCAAAAACTTTTCTGAGATCAGGTATCATTTTTCATGATCTTTTTCAGACAAGTAAGGGACAATACACCCCAGTTGGAAAATCAGTCATATTCTGCCCCATTCTAACCTTTGGAGTGTCATGTCATAGAATAAAACCAATTATATTTGGCTGAAAAGAAAGATTTTGAGTTGTCAGAAAATTACGATGTTCTAAATGTCTAAACTGGCCTGAAACAAAACCATTTCAATATTTCACATCAATGAGAAACCTCCTGTGACTCAAAGAAACTGTAATTATTTCAATACCACTCCTAAAAGTAAGAACCATGAATTAATGAGCGTCCCTTTTATGGGAGATATAAACGCAGTTCCAGAACACCACAAGGCCTGAGGGTTCACTCTAGCTCCTTCCAGGATTAAGCCATGGTTCTGCAGCAAGAAAACTAGTTCAGATAACTCTGGATCCAACCAGATTCCTCTGTGTAGCAGAAACGAAATTTGACTCGGAGTCAACTTTTGGAAAGATCTGAAAGTCTTAATTTTATAACAGAAATCTGGGAAGGTGTAAGTTTACTGGTTTTTACAACTCTCTTCTAGTAAACTCAGTAAGACTGTTGCATGGCCTAGGCCAAAATCCTTGTCTTTCTGTGTTGCTTAGTTGTTAGGACAATCCCTGGCATGTACTCAGCCTATACTAATTCGCATTCTCCCATACAATGCCCCAACATGGTTCACGGTTGACCTAGAAGAATGCAGCCTTTATCTAAAAAAATCTCATCAGACATGAGGCATTTAAAAATTAATAATGATTCATAAAGTCATATTGACCAATTGTTTTTTTCCTTTTCTGATTTATTTTGCTTAATTTCTCTTGAAGGACAAGATTACGTGACATGACCCTAGATGTAGTTTTCCCTGCCTGTTCAACAAGCCTCTTGTCTGAAATTTCACAAAACACTTAATTGATCTATGTTTTATTTCCTCGCCTATAATCATTCTGTCTCTTACTTATTGTTATTATTAGTCTCATTTATTTAAATATCAAGAGTGTGTTTCACTGAAAAAGAAAAGCCTTAATTTGGACTGCAGCATTTTGGTCTCACTGGGTTGCATTTATCTCTGAAAGAACTGAGAGGAAAAAAAAAAAAAAAATGTAGAACCAACATCAGTAAAACATGTCATGATAATGTGCATTCTCCTCCAAATGGTGATGTTGACTAGATACTTTAAACAAAAAGAAATCATTTATAGGTTTCAAATTTGAATTTAACAATATGCCAAAGCAAATTAAACAACCCTGTTAAATATCATATCTACCACATATTTCATCTCTAGATCAATCTGTCACCTGAAAACTTCTGGCTGTGTAACATGGTTTTGAATGTACTTTCTTTACATTATTTTACTGAATCTTTGTTGGAAATAACTCAGGAGACATTATGAATCATTTTCTACTCCATTAGAATATGCTCAAAAATGACTGATTGTATGTATCTTATCCTGCATATTCTTTGGCTATTAGTTGCTTTCTCATTCTAATTAGCATGTCAGAAGAGTGTAGGGAGTGTATCCTGAACAGTTACCTTTCTTTTTATGATCTTTGTCATTAAAATGAAAAATATGGAACATCTATCAAAATAGCATAGCAATTTGCAGTTTTTAAGATAAGAGGTATTGAGAACAGGAGACAGTACATAAAGCATCCAATATAGCCCTTAAAAATGATCAGAAGCCTTCTGGAGAGTTTGAAAAATCTTTTTTTTGTAATGTTAATATTGGAAATAATTTCATGGCATGAGGCCATAACCAGAGTTGACATATAAGATAGGGACACAAGTTCTACCTTGTGTATGGGATTCACATAAGTATCTGAGACTGATCTAATTTTATTCTTGGTCAAATAACTGGGGAAAAAAAAAAAAAAAAAAAAAAAATCAGTCAGAAAAGAATGATACTGAATATTTTTGAAATTCTCATTTAGGATTTCAGGCATTCTCTTTCATATACCATCTCACCTGGTTGATGTTAATGTGGGCCAAATTATTTCCTAGTATTAATCATTAAGGAATTTATTTTCTCCACAGACTTGTGACCATATTTTTGGTCAAACAATTTTTTTCTGTTTTATACAGACACAGCAGAACTAAAGAAAGGTATAAAACTGTCTGCCTTTGAGACCGATGCCCTAAATTAATCACAGAACATGGGAAGCAGCTATAATCATCTTTCCCACATTGTCCCAAATATTATACTTTTATCCTGGTGTTTAGGATCAAAGAATATTTCAGCTCCTTGCCCTCATATCCTCATTCAATCTTTGGCTTGGTATATGGGTGTGCCAGAAAGGGCCCCTTGTGTTCCCAGTCATGGGAATTATTTTTGTCATATTGACATTTGTCCAGAAGATGCTAAACTAAGAATGCTTATTTATTCCATGCACGCAAGTTAGACATCACCCTCCCCCAATCTGATTTTTAAAATGATCTTCAGTAAATAAATTATGGAGAGCTGTGCAATAAGATTAACTTGGGAACAGCTCTTAAAAGAGCATATATCTTTTCCTGCTCACCCTTATCTGGCAGACAATCATAATGGTTTGAAAAGTCAAAAGGTAGGATTACCAATACTGAAAAGTAAGAAAGTGCCTGTCGCACTAATCTGAAAGTATTTGGATTATTATATGGATTACTACTGTAAACTTGTGTACACTGAGCTGGCAACAGTACTGCGTATTTATACCCGAGGCAAATGAATAAAATTGCAGGCATAAGCAAGCATGTACACTGCTATAGGAATCACAGGGTGCATTGGTTCAGTAGGAATCAGATAGGTACCTCTGTACAGTGAACAACAACAACAACAAAAAAAAAAAAAAATAGGCTCTTAGTTGGTTAACAACCTAGAATACAAATACTGATAAATAAGAAAGTACACCCCCAAACTGAAAACTCAAGACAATGAAACAGATCTTCCTCTGTTTTGTGCTGATGTTATTTATGAGGAGGTACTATTGAAATGAAAAAATCTCTGAAGCTCATAGCACAGCTGAAGTTCAGAATTTCCCCTTTCTGTGCTGTAGACTGAGTATGGAAAGTTGCCTTTGCTCAAGACCTGATCTGTAATAAACATAAAATAAACATATGGATCCAAATTTCCTTTTATATCCTTTAGAAAAAATGTGCCTACATCACAAGCTATGGATAATACAGATATATTTCTTCTGGCAGTTTCAAGCTTCAACTAGTCTTTGGCCATATACATATATATATATATTATATATATATCTATATATATATTCTCAAGTGTCTTTTTTATGTTATCCATCTTCATTTCTTACTTTTCCCACCTCTGTCTTTGATATTCCTGTGCTATATCTCCCACTCGCTTCATCTATTTCCTCTTATGGTAAAGAATTCAGTGCAACATCTACAACCACATTTTCTTTCTTCTGCTGCATTCTCAACCTCTCTGAAAAAAAAAAAAAAAAAAAAAAAAAAAAAAAAAAAGAGTTGACATATGGGATACTGCTGTCACATACTTCTTATGCTGTATCTTTCAGCAATCCTCAGTGACTTCCCTGCTTCACCAGTGTGTATTCAGTCTCTTCATGAGCACACTCCCAATCACTCTTTCTTATTAATAACTTTTTATTCCCTACAGTTTTTCACATCTGTTCTCAGGAAGAAACAAAAAAAAAATAAATAAAAAAAAATAAAAGGAAAGCAAATTTCCAGGCAGATTTCATTTTACCTTTAAGAATTCCCCAAACTGTAATTCTCAGCAAAGACACTCAAACACGTTTCACCTACCTTTTGATGTCTACATTGCACTTCCAAAATGGTTACTGCAATTTCCCTTTCCTTTCAATGGGAGAAAACAATTGTTATTTGTCTGACCCACTTTCTAAGGACAAAGGAACTCCCACGCTGGAGTGGTCTCCTTCTATCTGTTACTATTATAGGCAGTCTTAACAACCAACTTTATCATAGATATCTTCATTATAGACATCTATAAGTAGTTGGATGAATTCCAAATTAAACAGAACAAATATGAGCCACTGATCAGTTAAGCTGTCCTAAACAACAGGACAAATTCTCCTTTGGTTTAGACTCCTAGCCAAATGTATGACTCCTAGCAAGACAAAATTAATCTTATTTTCAAAGATCAACATCACTTTAAATAATAATAATAATAATAATTAATAGACTTTCACTGAGACATAGGTAGAAATTTGCCACAGTTTTGTTAGGTTTTTAACCTTGTTGCTTTGACTCTATCCACACTGAACAGGTTATGAACCACTGCAACTGCACATAATTTACCTGCAGGTTAATGATGATTTAAAGATGTAAAGAAGGGTCAGTAGATCCCTCTCCTTCCTCTGAATTTTATCTGGAGATCCTTAAATGCTCAGGGTGTTCTTGGGCTGCAACAGCAAACTGGGCCAGCTGTGAGTGGACTTCCATTGAACACAGCCATCCCAAATGCATTTGTCTTCATCCATTACTTCTTCACATTTTCTTCAACTTTGACTATTTTTTTCCTTTCCTGAGAATAGCTTGGAGTTCTAGCAATGTCCTTGGAGAAATATCTTGCCTGAAAGAAACATTTGGTTAAAATTACAATGGAAAACAAACAAAGCTAGCTGCTGCCATGTTTCCCTTAAATCCCTCTTCTACTATTAAGCAAGGATTTCAGTTGAGCAAGCAAAGGGAAGACTGGGATTTTTTTTGCTTATGTGTTTACTTATTTTTTATTATTTAGATGTATTTAATGCCTCTAGAATTATCTAAATTAATAGTCTTTTTGTCTTGCGTCTCTTTTCCTCTTTGTGGTACCTGTGGAGCACAGCAGTCAATCTGCTTTGCTCAAACAGTCTGACACTGTGTGGGCAGTTTTTTATGTGTTGGTGCTTTATACCTACCTAGGTTACTCTTCCCCTAAGCGACTGAAACTGTGACAAGGAATCTGTTTTCTTGTCTGCTCAGTTGTCTATTGCTTTCTTTCTTAGATCAAGTTTTTCAAGTTTACCACCTTTCCTGAGTTTTAACTCCAGGTTTGCATGCCTTAGATCCATGCCTAGATATTAAACTTTGGATTACCCTGACAAAAACTAGCAAGAATTTATGTTAGTCATCCAGGTGTTTTTCATAGGGTGTTACAAAGATATAAAAAAAAAAAAAAAAAAAAAAAAAACTATTTTAAGGCACAGCTCATTTTATCTTTGGATACATCTGTTGTTTATCTCAGACTTTTTTCACCTTAGAAATGTGTATTTTCCCAATCAGCTATGAAGGAAATTCAGAATGGCTGGCTCAAAATTAAACATGTATGTTGCAACATTAAGTGAAATTAACTCCACTCTTGGTATCCATTTCTCTAGTCTGCCTACGTAATGAAAAAGTAATGCAATTAACATGTTTTGAACTGAAGTAATGTACATAGAGCTCATCCTGAACCTCCTTAAATCCTCCTTAACATGAACATCATTATCACATATCAGAGTGGATGAGTTTCCTATAGGAATTAATGTCTTCAAGAAGTGAAGGTCCGTAATGAGTGAGCTGCAGGGATCCTTATATCACCTGTTCAGCAGGACCAAACAAGATAAATTGTGGTAAACCATGCCTGAACTGGTACAACATTGAATGGACTAGAAGCAAAATACCTATTTAAACTTGAAGTCAAATCTGAGTTACTGAGCCTTGTTTGGAGGATCAGGGTTGACTTAATGTCACATTAATATGGCTAGACTGCTTCCAGGTCTATGATCACTTGAATGCTTAGCCTCAGTGTTGAAGTCCCAGACATTCTGGGTTTTGACTTGCCTGGGCAGAACAAATGCAGGTTTTACTGGTCATGGCAGAAGAGATATATCAAGTGAGATTCAGCTCACATAACTTCAGAAAACTTTCCTCATCAAAAACTTAGATGTCTAGTCATGACTTTTTCTATAATCAATGCAGAGAACAATTTTCATCTTGTCTCTGGAGATATGGACTCTTGACCATAGAGTGAGGGAAATGATCTAGGGGGAACCTGGACTGCTGGTTATATTGGACTCTTGTCCCTTGTTAAGGTTGCAGGTACATGACAAAGCTGTTGAACAGACTATGTGAAGCTACTGGACTTGATTTGAGAAACTGCTGGATGTCACAAGTAACAGTGCAAGAAGCAGAGAAAAGTTAGTTTGCTTCATGAGGGAAGGATGGACAGATGGTTACAGAAGGTGATGTAACAAATAGTCAGATATCACAGATAATTAGAGGGGGTTACTGGGGACATCTTGGTCCACTCAAACCAAACATGTTGTCTGACCATATACATAAATCAAACCTTCTTCTGCAGTCATGAGTACCAAAGGGATGGGATAAGATGGATAGGATAGGATAGGGTAGGATAGGATAGGATAGGGTAGGATAGGATAGGATAGGATAGGATAGGATAGGATAGGATAGGATA